>NC_089195.1:35531444-35566444 GCF_963930695.1 Labrus bergylta
GCTCCTCTCATCCCTGTGTGACTTCAGAGTAAATAAAACACATTAACAGAAGGTCTGTACCATGTTTCAATAAATGGCATATCATTGAATAGTTCTACTTACAACAGGGAGGAGATGTCGTCTCTACAGCAAATGTTCCTCTGTGGTCATCAGGCGGCAGAAGTCAAGCTGTTAAAGTTTGTCTTACTTCCTCTTCACATTATGAATATGCATGAAGTTACAGACTGGCGTCCAGTACTGACGTTATTTTAAAAAAGAATCTAAGGCACTAACGAGGTTGGCTTTCTAAGGATAAGAATATCAAGAATCTTTAATGTAACTCCATGGAAAGACACTATCAGACAGCAGTTCAGATAAAATGTGTGAGAATGCAGCCAAAGAAACGTGTTCGATCAGCAGCTGCAGCAGAGGAGAAGTTACTTGGTGTGTGTGTGTGTGTGTGTGTGTGTGTGTGTGTGTGTGTGTGTGTGTGTGTGTGTGTGTGTGTGTGTGTGTGTGTGTGTGTGTGTGTGTGTGTGTGTGCAAACAGGCGGAGCTTGAGAGAAGAACCACCACTCTGACAAAAAGTTGTGTGTTGAATGTGCATTTACTCTGGTAGGATCTCAGAATCATTGGAATCGTCAAGAGGAAGATGAGAGACACCAGACCCATCGTGAAGGCCGCTATCAAAGCAACCTGGGCTTCCATAACACCTCAGCAATGCTACAGACCGATTGTCTTCATGTCATGCTGTTTGATACAGTAGTTCATGCAAAAGGAGCACCAAACAAGTATTGAATGAACATACTTCTCAGAAAATCATCATTCCTGTTTTATAAATCCTTTGTTTTGATTGGTCGTATGTAATAGTCTCATATTTTGAGGTGTTGGATTTTTTTTTATTTCCATGAGCTATAAGCCATAATCATCAAGAATAAAACAAATGGTTGATATATTTCAGTCTATTTGCCATACATAAGGAATATTTGAAAGTTTTCTTAATGAAATTACTGAAAAAATTAACTTTTTCTTCTGATTTTTTTTTTTTGATGCACCTGCAGTTTTGGGAATAGTTTTGTCTCTTGGAGTCAGTATTGCACTTTGTAGATGGTCCCTTCACACAGGAGTGAAGGCTAGCAATGAGTGGAGGACAGCTGCAGTGTGGTCAAAAGAGCATCAAAATCAGGTTGTCAGTCTGTGTCCCATTCTCTGGCTGGAAAAGGTGTTGACGATTTGTCTTTGATGAGTTATTTATCAGGGAGTTCAGCAAAACTTCTGCATAAATCTCCCCAAAGTTTCTCTTAAAGACACCAGTATAGAGAGCAGTATTAAATTGACGTTTAAGGCAATGTGCAGAAAAATAAGCTGCAAAGTTCTCCATACACTTAATGCTGAAAATGTGTGAAAAATACTTAAAATGAGAATGTTACCTGTGATGGACAAAGTGACTCCTTCATCACCAGTTAAACTTCCTCCTGTTTGGTTTGTTGTGAACATGAACTTGTAAACAGCTAAGTCTCTCTCTGTCAGGTTTTTGATTCTCAGAGTGCAGACGTTCTCATGAAAAAGATACTCAACACGACCTGAGTAGTCTGGGTCTGTTCTCACATCTACAGGTTCATACCTGTCTTTAGTAAACCAGAATCTGCTCTGAACTACAGTAGTTTGTTGTCTTATTGTTGATGGGTATGTGTAGGTGCAGGGTATCTCCACTGTTGATCCTTTGACGGCACAGATCTGAGCAGAAGAGTGAGTCACTCTCCAGGTATCCTCTCCCTTCACCACTGAAACACAGAGCACATCAGGAAACACAATCAGGTCAAACATGGACCACAGAACTGATCGTTTTTACAAACAAAAACACAACAGAGACTCTTTCTGCTGAGTCAATTTAGGAACTCTGAAGTCAGCCAGTGCACCTTAAACAGAGTTTAACAATCACTGATTGAAAGTGTACTCTTATTTATCATTGTTTCATAAATTAAATGATTCATACATCTTAATGTCAAAATAGACAACCAATAAATTCAATAAAAATCAGTCATATCATTGAATAGTTCTACTTACAACAGGGAGGAGATGTCGTCTCTACAGCAAATGTTCCTCTGTGGTCATCAGGCAGCAGAAGTCAAGCTGTTAAAGTTTGTCTTACTTCCTCTTCGCATGATTAATGTGCAGGAAGTTACAGACTGGCATGCAGTACTGACGTTATTATTTTTAAAGAATTTATGGCACTAATAAGTTACTTGGTGTGTCTATGGGTGCAAACAGGCCAAGTGTGAGCAAAGAACCACCACTCTGACATCTCAGGATCTCAGAAGGAGGCCGTGGTTAAGTTGCCACTAGCTAGTCTAGCAGAAATTAAAAATGTAACTTAATGACTTGACGTGATGCACAGTGGCTCAAAAAGATTGTTTTTTAAATACTTGTACAGACCATGCTGTTTTGATCGTTTTGATTTGCTGCCTATATAATTTGTCCTCCTCACGCACCTGCTGCAGTGAGCTGTATTATTATTATTATTATTATTATTATTAACAATAATAATAATAATAATAATAATAATAATAATAATAGTAATATTATTAATATTATTATTATTGTTAATATTATTGTCACTGTTATTATTATAGTTATTAATTGTATTTATTTATTTATTTTACCAGGAAAGAATTGCTTGAGATCAAATGACCTCTTTTTCGAGCAAGGCCTGGCCAAAATGGCAGCAGTAAAAAACAGAATATAAGACAAACCTAAAAAGAAAGCACAGACATGAGGAAAAAGAGACAAATACAGTCCAGAAGGTGAAGAAGGAGGAGGAGGAGGAGGAGGGGGAGGGGGATAAGATTATGTTAAACAAAAACAAAACACAACAGTGCACCACAATACACACTAAAAGAACAATTATGTGATGATGATAAAATACTATGCAGTGAAACATTTACACACTCCAAAATTAGCCATTAAAAAACTTGTGAGCCGAGTTTTAAAATCATTAATAGTGATGAGTTCCTGCAATTTGAGTGTTTTTTGAAGACTGTTCCATGCAGAGGGAGCAGAGTACATCAAGGCCCTCTTCCCAAACTCAGTACGAGTTCTGGGGACTGACGTAGATAGAAAGTCCAGAGAGCGCAAACTGTATGATGGATTTGATTTAAAAGTGAGGTAGGTGCAGAGGTATGAAGGGAGTAGTCCAGTAATAGCTTTATAAATGAAGGTGTACCAGTGAAGAAGCCTACGAGCCGACAGGGACAGCCAGCCTACTTTAGAGTACAGGGTGCAATGATGGGTGAGTGATTTACAGCCGGTAATGAATCTTACGCACAATGATAAGTAGCATCCAGCATGTGCAGTGAGGTAGAGCAGGCATTCCTGTACAGTACATCACCATAATCTAATAATGGAATGAAAGTAGCAGCAATAAGCCTCTTTTTAGAAACAAAAGAAAAACAAGATTTATGCCTGAAATAAAAGCCCAATCTCACCTTTAGTTTCTTTGCCAGGTTCTCGATATGGGGTTTAAAAGACAAATTGTCATCAAGGATGATACCAAGGTATTTAAAAGTGGAAACGGTCTCAGTAAGAGTACCTTGAAATGTAAATAGAGTGGGCTGACAGTTAGTTTTGTCCCTGGATTTAGTGAAGATCATCATTTTAGTTTTATCTGCATTAAGTACCAGTCTTAAAGACAGGACTTGGGCTTCTATTTCTTTAAAAGCAGCTTGCAAGCGATCAACAGCCTTTAACACAGTCTCTCCAAAACAATAAATAACAGTATCGTCAGCATAAAAATGGGCATTTGCATTTTGGACATATTTCCCCAAATCATTAATATAAATAGTAAACAACAAGGGACCTAATATAGAGCCTTGTGGCACCCCCTTGTGGACAGCCAAAGTATCAGAGGAGCAGCCATCAATTTTAACACATTGAGTCCTGTCTGAAAGATAGTTAGAAAACCAACCAACAGCAGAATTAGACAATCCTATATTAGCCAGTCTATGCAATAATACATCATGGTCCACCGTATCGAAGGCCTTGGAAAAATCAATAAAAAAGACAAGCACAGTGTTGTTTGCTATCCAGTGCCATAAAAATATCATTTACTATTTTAGTAGCTGCTGTGACTGTGCTGTGTGATTTTCTAAAACCAGATTGATAACAAGATAAAATTTCATTAAGACTCAAGAAATCCTTCAACTGATCACTAACCAGGCTTTCTAAAATCTTGGCTAAAGGAGACAGATTTGAAATAGGCCTGTTGTTATTGAGGCTTGACAGTTCGTCACCTTTTAAGAGGGGAAGAACGTGAGCCGTTTTCCATATTTTGGGGATTTTCTTACTAGTTAGAGTTAAATTAAAAATGTAGGTCAGTGGCTCTGCAATAAAATCTGTGGCGAGTTTTAAAAAATAAACACCTATATTATGTGGCCCTGGTGGTTTTTTTAAATGGAATTTCTTACGAGCTTTATGTACTTCAGCAACAGTGAAGGGTCTAAAGTTAAATTCATTATCCAAAGGGGGCTCAGCAATAGCAAGTGGAGCCAGTGCAGTAGAGGGCGTATTTACTTTATCAAAAAGAAAACCAGAAGAAACAAAATACTTATTAAAACAATTGAGCATCTCAGCTCTGTCATGGATAGTGGCAGACTCTGACACAATGCAAGTTGGAAGACTAGAGGAGTTATTTGGAGATAGAGATTTGATTGTCTGCCCGAATTTCCGTGGGTTATTTAAATGTTCAGTTGTAAGGGCAAGATAATAGCTAGATTTGGCCTTCTTGACTAAGGCAGTACATTTATTCCTTAAGCATCTAAAAGTAGCCCAGAGAGCATCAGTGTTCAACTTTCTTGCTTTTGCCCAATAATAATTTCTTTCTCGGATTAAATTAGACAATTCTTCAGAGAACCAGGGATTTTCCCTGCTCTTAACTCTATACCTTTTATAAGGGGCATGTTTATCAATGATTGACATAAGCATTTCAGCAAAATAAGACCAGGCTAGTTCAACATCAGGTATTAAGGAGACCCTGCTCCAATCCGCGAAATTAAGATCAAATCTGTAGGCCTGTTCACTAAAGTGTTTTGTATCACAGTTTGTGATGTAACGAGGTTTAACTTTTGGAATTCTAGTATCCCTGACACCTGCAATAACACAGTGGTCACTCACGTCATATGGAAATACACTTACAGAGGTATACTTATGAGGATTATTAGTAATAAACAAATCAATTAAAGTAGATTTGTCTGGGCACTTATGGTTTGGACGAGTGGGAGAATCAATTAACTGAGTACAATTCATTGAGTTACAGTATGTTTTAAATTCATTGGAGGCTGGTGACTGTCAGTCCCAGGTTAGATCACCACAGAGGGCTATCTCGTTGTCAGATAATTTAGAAAGAATATTAGATAAGGAGGACAAGGTTTCCTAAGCTGCACAAGGAGGTCTGTAGCAACCAACAACAGTAATATGACAGCCCTTAGACAACTCAACCTGTAAAGCTAGAATTTCAAACTGATTCAGTATTGACTTCTTGACCAATACTTTAGTGTTGAATTTACATTTAGAATACACAATTATTCCACCACCACGTTTAACACGATCAGCACGACTTATATTGTACCCATTAATAGAAACAAGACTATCATTAATAGATTTGTTCAACCAACTCTCAGAAATTACAATTCTATCAGCATTAGTTGTCTGTGCCCAAACTCTAACAAAGTCTATTTTAGGTAGAAGACTACGGACATTTAAATGAATAATACCCAAACCAGATCTTAAGCTAAAATCAGCAGCAGTTTGAATACAATTAAAATCAGGACCAGGGTTAGACTGAACATCGCCAGATAACAATAACAGCAACACAATCAAGCACCGTGACTTAAACATTTTGGTTGAGTTACACTTAAGGTTTATTTATACTTTTGTTTATTTATACTTTTATTTGTAATATTGTTGTAGTTATATAATTATTTCCAATTGTAATTTTATTTTAAATTGTATCATTAGGCTATTATCATTAATATTATTATTATAATTATTTTTATTATTTGTAAAATTATTATTTAAAAAATATATAATGTTATTATTATTAATTTTACTGTAACTATTATTATTTTATTATTATAGCATTTTTACCATTATAGGCTCCTACAAAGTTGCCTGACTCTACAAAGTTACCAAAAAAACAGATGTGTTTAATCGTCGTGTTTATGTGTTGTGATTTATATATCTTTACATAGCGCTGATCATGAATCGTTTTTTGGTGACATCATTTTTTAACAAACATGTTTTTTTTATTTTAACGCAGGAACGTTGGTGATGAAATTGTTCAGGCATCTGATCAGCCACCTCAGACCGGATCAGGACCCCATTCGGGACATCATGGTGGGCTGCAGCTGATTTCTGAAGGTGAGAGTACTTCTGTGAATCCTCCACAGGTTCGTTTATGATTTTAATGTGTGATAAAGTTTGAATCAGCTGCTCAGGTGTGTTAGCTAACAGAACTGTTAAATAACTTCACGATTTAAAATAGTTTAACTGTTTGTTAAAGCTCTATAAAATCACGTCGCGCGGTGTTTCGTGTTTCCACGTTCACTCACTTTATTACATTTTGACTCTTTACCTGTGCTTTAAAATATGGACTTTGTGCTCCAGCTTTGCTGTGAAGTGTTTCTAATTTAATAAAAAATACTTTATTAATCATTTGGTCGTTACTGTAGAGCTCAAACACAAAGTAGATAAAGACAAATATAGATTAGAAATACAAAAACTCAGAGTATCCGAAGACATGATCCGAGATTTACTAACACAGGGAATTAAAAAGAGGAATCACACACACACACACACAGACACACACACACACATACACATACACACAGACACACACACACACACACACACACACACACACACACACACATACACACACACACACACACACACACACACACACACACAGACACACACACACACACACACACACACACACACACACACACACACACACACACACACACACACACACATACACAGACACACACACACACACACACATACACACACACACAGACACACACACACACACACACAGACACACACACACATACACACACAGACACACACACACACACACACACACACACATACACAGACACACACACACACACACACATACACAGACACACACACACAGACACACACACACACATACACACACACACACACACACACACACACACACACACACACACACACACACACACACACACATACACACACACACACACACACAGACATACACACAGACACACACACACACACACACACACACACACACACACACACACACACACACACACACACACACACACACACACACACACATACACACACACACAGACACACACACACACACACACAGACACACACACACATACACACACAGACACACACACACACACACACACACACACATACACAGACACACACACACACACACACATACACAGACACACACACACAGACACACACACACACACACAGACACACACACACACACACACACACACAGACACACACACACACACACAGACACACACACACACACACACACACACACACACATCAAAATGACAAATGGGTTCACAAAGTTTCAGGGTGCGTTCAGATTGTCATGTTTGTTCAGGAAGGTTCTTAACTGAGTGAAATGACCAGGAAGTATTTAAGTGGCGGCCGTGATAAGAGCCGTTTGAATTCTCTAAAAGTTAAGGAAAGGTGGGTCAATGCTTCCTTTATAACCTCCTTTAGGATACACCGGACCATCCTTCAGGAAAGGAGATTCCTTGCGGCCTCAACATTTAAAGCGAGTTCATTCACTTTGTGTACATTTGTATGTTTAAAACATTACGTGGAGGTTATATCTTACATAAATGTAACAATTGATTTCATCCAATCATATTTATGTTGATGTTGATTTCTGAGTGGACAGGAAGCTGATGGTTTCACTTTTCTTACTCGTAGCCTGGTATTCTATATTTCTTTTATTTCAATCCCAACCTTGTGGTAATTAGGATTATTTCACCGGTAAGAAGGCACAGGGGAAAGTTTTTAGAAGCGCTTTTAGTAGTCCATTTTCTGAACATTGTAGTTTCACCACGGCAGACCCACGTCATTAACCTCCACCGGCCCGTCGCATTTAATGACGTGGCCTAGTGGAAAATGTGGTCGGATTGTCAGAGCAACGAGATCTCCTTTCCCTAAGTCCTTTATGACTTCTCCTAACATCTTTCCTTAACCTCATGACGTTTCCCCGGGGTTAAGGTGAAGTGGATAGTGAAGGAGGAGCACCCTGAGTGTTGCTGTGTGTGTGTGTGTGTGTGAGTGAGTGTGTTTTTAACACCACTTTGTGTCTCCCCGCTCGGTGTGGGTCAGTCATGGGCCTGCGGGAGTTCTGGAGGAGCTACAAAGTCCTGATTGTGATGGGAACAAGTCTGGGTCTGATCCACTGGGGCTGGTTCAACCTGAAGGCAAACCCGCTGCTGCGCAAAAACAAAGACGACTACATTCCTGAGCCGGGCATCGTCGCCTACGTCTCTCCGCCCGCCGCTGCTCCTGCCAAGAACAAGTAACCACGCTGAGGTAAAGAACTCGGTCTGTGCCCTCTGAATAAACACCAGCAAGCTCAGCTGCAGTTCCTGCTCTGTCCACTAGATGCTGCTCAAAGAAAACTATCTGCACTGAGTACATCGTGAACAGTTCAAACTTTGATTGTGGTTTAGTGATGATGATGGGAGGCTGAAGATTAAATAAATCCCACTGTGACATCACAAGGAGAGTAAATTTGAAACAGAGCATTTTTCTCTGTGTTGTGAGACTTATGCAGACCACAAACAAAGGACTGGATGGGTTTATTTCACATGTTGTGGGTCAGTAGACTCTCAGGTTACACAAACATATGTTCAAAAACACAAATGGATTTTTCATAATATGTCCCCTTTAAAAGTATGGGGGGAAAAAAATCCAATCCTTCCTTAACTAATGCTTTCTTCTTTTGTGTGTCTCCCCTCCCGCATACAGTCGTGATGAAGCCTCAGAGCTGGCTCAGGAGGAACTGGATGTGGGCGGCGGGCGGCGCCTTCGTCAGCATCCACCTGGCCACCTGGCTGATGCAGAGAGCGATGAAGAGCTCGGTGCGCTCAGACGCCGCGCTGCGACAGAAACCTGCCGAGGACTGAAACATAAAGAGTCCCTCACTGATGGAGGGACAGGAAGTGTTTAACACAGAGAGGACTTCTCATCACAGACACACAATCCACTGTTTCATAGTTTATTTAAATTAAAACCACAGAACTGATGTCAACAAAAGCTGCTGTGTTGGACAGTTTCTCTGTTTTCTGCTGTGTTGAATTGAATGTTGTTTAATGATTGAGCTTTGATTTACAGCAAATCAATGAATTCAAAGAAAAGATCAAAAGTCAAATCATTGAAAAGGGAACATCTTGATCTGTGAGGATGTACATAAACATATTTTATTCAAACTTTGAGGTTGTTTTTATAGCAGTTAATTATTTTTCTGTTTTGTACTTTTCTGTTTTTTTTTCATGAGTCAAACCAACACTGCATGACGTGTTAAAGGTCCAGTCTCGATGTCCACCCTCACACACTCTGACTTTGGAGCGTATTCAAGTGTTTGAGGGAGCTCTCGCTGACTTTACGGGCCCTTTATGCAACCTGTCCGTAAGTGGGCATATCTGCAGACTTTAACGTGAGGGAATTACCCAGAGTTCATAGCATTGTGATGTGAAACATATGATTTCCCGGGGAAGCCCGCAAGAATGGAAAGGTAAACAAATGCCATAAAAGGGAAAAAAGGTAGAGACGGTAAAGAAAACAGAAAGGTGAAGCCACGCTCTATTTATAGTCTACTAAAAAAGTTTCTTTGGAAACGACAGCTAATTCAGAACTCATCTGCAAGTCTATAAACAAAAACAAGAGAGACAGAGATCGTATTAGTCCCGTTATATTTATAAGATAAGATTAACCTTTATTGTTCCCACAACAAAGACGTTTATATAATAGGCCTATATTGAGTAGAACTTTTTATAAGCTCCATGTCTGAATGAGTAAAATGAAAAACGTAAAATAAGCTTTTGCTACATGACATCATGTAGTCATGGTTACAGAGAAGTTGCAAAGTGCTGTCCCATTTGTATTTAAGCGTTGGAGCCCTCGCAGCCTCATGCACAGGGTTTAGGGAGGACATCGAGATTCAGCCTGTGTTAAGAGGTTTCATCGGCTTACGTAGAGGACTGAAGCCGTCTGGTGAAATTCTTGGTTTCATATCGGGGAACTATGGCGTGATTTACAGAACAAGCTGTGTAGCGCCCTCTGCAGACTCATCCTGGGATTACTCCAACATACGTTTACCTCATGATCTGGAACTTTGCCCATGTTTAGTTTTAGCATCCAGACTTGTCATACTATATGTGAGTTTTAAAATTAGGATCAGCAGAACAGGTCAACTTTAAAATATGTGTCGTTTAAACACAAATGGTATCGATCGGTAGCATCTTTTTTTCTCCTCGGACTCGGCTCAAAGTTTTACAAGAACAGCAGCTTGAAGTTGTTTGTCCTTTTCTGTTTTTAATTTGTTTCTGAATCGATAACTTAAAACGGTTCTTTAATTACACTGCTGAGTGTGTCGGCTGTTTTTGGCCGAGTCGGAGATCAATAACTTGTTATCATTTAAAGAAAGAATAATTAGAGTCATTGATCATCCTCGTGCCTGCAGACGGACGCTAACCAGCAGCTCAAACTCTTCTCCATGTGTAAGCAATATCAGAGGCGCTGTTTGTCAACTGGCAAGGCAGGCAACTGCTCGGGCCCCCAGACCAGTAGGGTCTCTTTGAACCAAAGCAGCAACCTAAAATGTGCAAATTTTGCAATGACGTAGGAAACCTCCCTAAGGGGGCCCCATTTGACAGCTCTCACTATCGTTGCCCTGCTGAACGCTGGTGGGAATGAAGTCTGCCATATCTAAAATCAGTGAATTTTCCCTTTAAAACAAGTATTCTTGGTCACTCATTTTTCGATTCTTATCTTTTCTTAATGCTAAGCTAGGCTAACTAGATGATGACTGTTTCTACTTAATTGCAGAACGATTAGTCTTAACATCTCCCATAGAGAGAGAGAGAGAGAGTGATTTATTTTTTAAGTGTCAAATCATGATTTCTTGATTTCTTGGTTGATTTTAAGAACGGATTGGCAACTTTATTTGAACGATAAATTGAGCAATTCAGCAACTTTTCAGGCAGAAGATCACCATCTTGTTTCTCGTTCTGTGGGAGGATTTTCAGCTCCGTGCTAAAAAGTTAAACGGTCTGGATTTTGTTTGTCCCGGAGGAATAAAATCAAGCACTTTCTGAATGTGGTCGTGCCTAAACTGCTGTTTTTAAAGATGCATGCTAACTTTATATCGTCCATACTGGAGACTTATTTTAATGTTTCATTATTAGTCTTATTTCATTATTAATGCAGTTTGCGCATTGTTTCCAGACTCCAGAACATAAAAACAATCTTCATCCGTTCCTTATTTCTGTGAGAGTGAATACAACACAAAGAAAGCAGTGTGTTTAATTGGTTATCGATCCACTTAAATGTGTTTTTTTTCTTTTTCTCGGGCACGTTTGTTCTGTTCATGAGGACACAGATGAATAATGAGCTGTTATTAAACTTCCATTATTAAAGGCAGAGTCAGCAGCATTTTTTCATTGCAGTTTTGTAAACACAACATTCAAACTGGGCTCGTCGACATCAGCTACTTTACTGTTCTTTTTTTAAATATTTCTGACTTGTACGCTTCAGATTTCCACATCGAATATGAACGTGTGCAATCGAGGTTTCATAATCCCTGCAGGTCCATCGAGGGATAAATTATGATCTTTAAATCGTATTTGTCGGAGCAGAGGAGCTGCGGACACTTTTTATTTCCTGAGAATGAAACTTCTTTTTGCTCCTTTGCTCGCTTCTGGTCGGGGATCTTTCTCTCGAACCCAGCAGACCACCCTGCTCTCCGCTCACCTCGTGTTGAGCTCGTGATGCTCATTTCCATTTTCTGACTTTGATCGTGGCTGTCTCGCTTCCCTTTTTTTAAACCACAGCTTCTCCTTCAAACCTCAGGATGTGTCTGCCAAAACGCAGCTAATGCAGCCCGTGTCAAACTCATTCACAGTCTTCCTCGGTGACGTCCGGGCACCGAGCATACTGAGGTTTGGAGGCCCCGCCGTCAGCTCTCTCCCCCTCGTGGGTTTCCTTCCAGGTTTTTAAACCCTGAGGCTGCAGAACAACACCGCAGATGTTTACCCCAAAACCAGAGCAGAGAATCTGCATCCTGAGCTCCACTTTTCCTGTCAACACCGCCTACTGGTCTGTGTGGGAACGCTGGACCAGGCTGAACTCTGAGTGCTGGGTTTTTCAGACCACCCAACTTAGACTGACCCGGCGAGGAGGACCAGTCGTCCGGCTCTGAACCGTTTATCACTGACTCATCTCAACTGCTGGAGTTTGAACTGATTCTCTTCATAATGCGGCTTTGGAGATGCTCGCATTCAGCGTTTTACTCATGAGTCTGGAAAATAAAGTCTGCTGGACACACGGGCGTCAATACACTCCACAAACTATCACGACACACTCACACATTTATACACACACACACTCTGGGATTGGAATCTATTATATGTACGACAGATTGGCTTCAGGTCATCTGGAGAGAAACTGAGTTCATTAAAGCAGCAGCATGAAACTGGTCTGAAGCCTTTTAGTCAGCGCAGTAGCCAAATATTTCAAACCTTTTAGATCGAAGTCACTAACTGACCCACTTCAAACTGAGATACATTTAAAGAAAACTCTTGTATTCTTCATGGAGCCTTCATCCATCCATTATCTTCTGTTTGTCCGGGGGCCAGGTCGCGGTGGCAGCGGGTTAAGCATGACGTCCCAAAATCTTCCAGCTCCACCTGGGGGATCCAAAGGCATTCCCAGGCCAGAACAGAATATATGATCCCTCCAGCGAGCTCTGGGTCTACTCCTGGGTCTCCTCTCAGTCGCCGAGGGAGGCGACCAGGAGGCATCCTGATCAGATGCCTGAACCACCTCGACTAGCTCCTTTTAGACGCAAAGGAGCAGCAGCTTCACTCCGAGCTCCTCACCGTCTCTCTAAAGCTGAGCCCAGATTCCAGCTTTAATTTATTTTTTAATCTGACACCTTCCCTCTGTGGATGCATGTTATTAAGCGGATAATAATTGTGAGATTTAGCACCCAGAGTTTGTCATAGTGAAGTTTCCTCAACGAGAGGAGAAAACATCCCAAAAGAACTTCAGCCTGTAGAAGTTGTTTACGAGACGTTTTGTGTTCGACATTTTTTTTACCACGGTCGATGGAAGTTTTTTCAAGCCTCTGTCTTCCTTTTTTTTTCTCTGTCTGCAGATTTGATTGTGAGGAATTGAGTCAAGATGTTTCGAGCATTTCAGAAAACCCAGCGGACAGAGACAGAGCTCAGAGAACAAGAGAGAGAGAGAGAGAGACGGAGGGAGGTGACGTCAGCTCCTCCGTCTCCTCCGTCTCCACCCTCCTGCAGCTCCGCACACACTCTGCACACACTCAAACTCAAAACAACACACTTCAATCACACCCCTCAATGTGTGACTTCTTACATTACTAAAACCATGACGAGCAGAGCAGAGCTGACCTTCAAACCTCTCAGCTCCACATCTGTTCACACTGAGGTTACAAATGTTCAATATGTTGATACCAAATGTTTTTAAAATCACACAATCTCTGTTGTTTTATTGATCCATCGTATCAGAACGTGCCGAGCAGAGGAGTGAACCCGTCTGAAATGGTACTGCACACTGTCTCAATGGCACAATGTTTCTGCAGGGAAACATTACAAGCAGGCGACCGGGGCGCTCTGTGGACATGAGGGAGAGACGCCATTCTTCCAGTTGAAAGTTTTTGAGTTATTAGATCGACTTTAAAGTGAACGAAGGGGGAAAAGTTACACTTTCCTCTCAGGTGCTTTTACAGGCTTCAACATGCAAATAACTCAGATGTTCAAAAATATCAAAAAAGGAAACAACTAATTCTTCTACAGCGGATTTAGTTTGTGAGAAAATTTGAGAAAATCCTGAAGAGACAGTCGGAGTCTGAGAGTGGAAGATGTGGTCTGGACAAAGAAGAGACCATAATGGTTGTGTGTGTGTGTGTGTGTGTGTGTGTGTGTCTCTGGGGAGTTGGGTGGGGGGGGAGGGGGGGGTTAGGCATCATGTAGGAGACAATCAGAGACACACAACAGCCACAAAACGATCACACTGATCGGCCTCATGCTCCGTCTGAGAGACTCTCTGCGTATCAGCCTCTGGTTTGGAACCTCAGCTTGAAAATCACAAAGTCTGGATCATTTGAAGAAAATAAATGACCCCCCCCCCCCAAAAGCCCCCCCTCCCCCCAGACCCGACCACAGTGGAGTCTTGTTTGGTCGAGTCTCTGCTCTCTTGTTTGTTATGATGGTGTTTGTGTATGGAAGCAGAGATTCCTGCAGCATTCATTCATGAAGTCCCGTGTTGTTTGTGGGCTCTTGGTGAACGATCGTACATGACAATGAGGAGAATGAACTCATGACTGTTAGAGATACGAACAAGTATTTTTAATGTACTTCAGAAAAACAACGGAAGACGTTCAGGATTCCCCTAGCAATAAAAAAAAAATGGGCTCAACTTAAACGCAGGGTTGGTAATTTTCTAAAACTAGCATGATTTTGAAAGTAGCATTCCCTCAGTGCTCCGTCTGCACCCCCTCCCCTCTGTGCTCCCTCTAAAGCCACGCCCCCTCACTTACATACACAAGCGCCGTCCCTCCAGAAGTGGACCTCAGCTCATCTCATTGTGTAGAAGCTACGTCGTCTCATGTCTCATTCAGCGGTCAGTAAACTCTCAGTTTAAACTCCTAAAGTCATCGGTGACGAGCTTTGAGTGTAGAGAGCGAGCAGGGAGACAGGGAGGCGTCTGATTGGTTCATCAGATTGGTACCTCGTGGCAGACATTGGTTGAAGTTTTTACAGACTTACAAACTGATACAGATGACGGATTCTCTTTGTTTCTTTTTCAGAGAACATGAGTTATTCATTTCTGTCAGGACCTAAAGACAATTTACACCAAACTCTGAAAAAGTGAATCTGGAAGAAATGACCAACCCTGCCTTTAAATCAAGGATACAAATATTGCTTTTTAGTGACACTGAACTTTAACACAAGTTTACAATCAAACTCCACGGCGCTCCTTTAATGAATCAGACAGTTACAAAGACACAAACAGGATCCAGAGTCTGTTTGTCAACTCATTTAACAATGTGCAAAATATACAAATCACTATTTAAAAAATAAAATAAACCTTCAGTACCTCAAATCATTTCTTTTCAGTAGCAAAAGCAAAATGTTCACCACCATGTTGGTTCGTAGAAAAAAAAGACCTCTTTACGTTTACATGTACACGGAACATCGTGGTCAACGTAACAACAAAACACAAGTAACGGACGCCAACAACAGATTCAGCTGAGGCACCAAAATGCCCGAATCCAAACGTCTCGACTGAAACTCTTCTCTCAGAACGCTTAGAAAAATGATTTCCATTCAGAGCCGTCAAACCTCCAGACTAAAGTCATAAATTAAAAAAGTTAAGGCTCTGGAGGATTAAGTTAAAAAAATCAAATATGCACGATGACTCTAAGAAATATATTTACAAGTCTGTACAGAAACATTCGACGTCTCCTCCCCCAAAAAACTAAAATAAATATGTTTTTTTTTCCACATTGGACGGTCGCTGATGAGCCGCCCATTCAAACACTAAACTCAGTCTTTAATCAAAGTCACGTCAGAGTTTGAGAAGTCTTCCGGTCTGCAGCGGGGCGTTCAGACCGGCGTCGGGTCAAAGAAAGATAAATAAAAAACGACGAGGATCCATCGTGAAGTCGGGAACGGACACTAAAGAATCCAAAAAGCGTAAACTCTGCGTTGGTTATACGATGTACTGTGTCTGCAGCTGCCTGTTGTCCTGTTTGCAGGTCCAGTGGGGGGGTTTATGGATGGGGGGGCGGTCCTCCCAGTCCACCAGCGAGTACGCCGGCGGAGCCCTCGGGAACCTCGCCTTCTGCAGACGCTTGTCCATCTCGTCCTCGTCTGATTGGCTCGCGGCGTCTGACTTCCTGATCCTGGCGTTGATGGAGTTCTTGTCCTCGCAGAGGCGGGGCTGCAGGAGGAGCTGGTGGTGCTGCTGGTTCTGGTGGTTCTGGTGGTTGTAGTTGGGCGGTTGTTTCTCGATGGGGTTCTTGATGTGTCTGAGCTGCTCGCGGGCGGCGCAGATGCTGTTGTGCAGGGCGTTGTTGTCCTCAGCGGCGGCCGCAGCGTTCAAAGACGAGGACAGCGCCGCCTGCGTGCTGACCCCGGTGTGTGCGCTCTGCTTCCTCCGCCTCCTCACACACCACAGCAGCGTGGACACCACCGCCAACGCCCAGACGAAGACCACCACAGAGACCAGCAGGGGGACGAGGTGGTCTGATGGAACAGAGAGAGAGAGAGAGAGACGGAGGTCAGAAGGAAGTTCAAACTTCCTGTTGGAACAAAGCGGTTTGAAGGACGCTGGAGTCATGCAGATAAAAAGTAAAAAGTCAGAGAATGGAGTCTGGTCAGAACATTTTATGATGCGTCAGCAGAATCTCGACACTGACAGACGCAGGGACACAAACACAAGGCATGCAGCTAACCACACTCACCAGTATCTATATTCATCAGCTCACTACATGATGTGTATTATTGCTGTTTTAAAGAAAAACAAGTCTCTTTTTGGAGAGATGATAAATGTTTGGGTCGGATCAATGCGTTGGATATGATGCACAAAGACTCCCAACACTGTGGCTCCTAAAGACGGACCACGGACCACGGGTTGGACTTCAGGACTGAATGAAGAGCCAGGCGGGGCTCTAAACGTAATACTTGTTTAGTACTTATTTGCTTGGATGCGTTAAAGCAGTGGTTCTCAACTGCCGGGTCAGGACCCAAAACCTGGTCTCAAAGAGTCTGTGAAGAGCTTTTTTCCAAACGTGTTAGTTTTGTTCAGTTTCTTGCTTCCGTCAGATGCTTTGCACCGTCCGAGGTACAAAACAGTTGACGAGAGCTGCAAAACTGCAAAAAAAATAAAAACAATTATTTAATCTGATTGGGTGAAAAAATATTGGGATTTAGGTCGCAATTCGGGGGGAGTTGGTGGTGGGTCCTGAGGCTAGACGAGTTGAGAACCACTGCATTAAAGAACACATCTTTGTCACCACCTGTTCTCTCTGTTACCCTCTGGGAGGCGCTACAGAGCACTAAAGGCTCGCACCTCCAGACTGAAGGACAGATTTTATCCAAGAGCCATTAATGAACTGCACAAAATCTAACACTGACCCACCATGGGACAAATAATGGGACAAATAGTGCAATATTGATTCGACCTGCTTTGATTACACATTTAATTACAAACTAATGATGATCGTGTGTGTGTGTGTTTGGACATTTTCTACTGTACTTGTGTAGGTATATATATATATATATACACGTGTGTATATGTATTTGTTTTCATTCTATATATTTATATTTTTTATATTTCAGGCATGGCACAGTAAATTTCATTGTATTCTTGTGCATTGACAATAAAGTGTATTCTATTCTATTCTATAGTGGTGCATTATTTCTAGTGATAAGTGCATGTGTTTGCTGACTTTCTGGATCAATCATTGGCCAGTGTACTCGCCTGTACTAGACGAGTGTACTAAACTTCAGGATGTGTTGGAGGCACTTTGGATTCTGTTGACAGTCTCAGAACAACAGATGTAACGGTGATTTAATGACAGGAAACAGGCTGAAAAGATGCTGAAATAACTTCATCATGATGCAGATTCTTCATTTGTCAGGTCTGTCGTTAAGAACACACGGGGCACGACCTTAAATTTCTTTTTGAAAGGAGTTTGGTTAGAATGATGCAGCACCTTGACGTCAGAAGAATCTTTACACCGACAGACTTTCACGACACGCTGACATGTTTCTATGTCGAGTTTCCTGACAAACAGAGTCTCCACTCTGAGCGGCGTTCACAGTAGGAGTGGAAATTTGGATGTATTAAAAACTGGTGTTGGCTCGTCTTTGAGTCTTTGGCATCTAAAGACTCGGTTAGTGTGGCTCACATTTGAAGATCATTGTCAACGTTTAAAGCGTAGGTCGTCGTTACCGTTGGCGTCGTGGCTCTGTCTTCTCTGCACGCGGACCTCGGCGATGGCGCTGATGATGGAGCTGTTGGCGCTCCGCTTGCTGACCAGATCCATGATCCTGTCTGTGATTTCTTTGACAAAGGTCAGACCTCCTCCTCCACCGCCGTGCTCCTCCGTCCACTGAAACAATCGACAGAAACAAACTGCGTTACGGTCTGATTATGCGTTGGCGTTTCAGAACGAACGCTCTTTGGCGTTCACTATAATCAGCTCGAGTTCGCCTCTCGGAGGAAAACTCTTCTGGCACGCACGGTGACTTTGATTTCTCTGGTGGTTTGAACCGTTTCCCTCTCTGCTGATTCTCTTATCTCTAAATTATTCCCCCTTTTCCATTTTCATTCCAGACTCGGCTGAATACTCCAGAATCAGCGTATTTCATCGGGCACTTACGATGGCGATGTGGATCTCGTTGTTGGCGCTGAGCGACGGCTCACACGTCATGGACACGGAGGAGGAGGACAGATTCCTGATGGAGTAGAGACTCTTGAGCTGGTGACAAACCTGCTCCACCGTCACACCCTGAAAACAGAACAAGAGGAACTATACATCAGAAACTACGGCAGCCTGAAGGTGACAAAAACTCAAAGGAGTTCCTGTGTTTCTACTCCTGGAGCCTGTTTTTATATATTTTTAAAAAGTGTTTAGATTAAAGAGGATGACAGTCACTCTCTCCACTGATGAAAATGATCACTTGACCTCACAGGAAACGGGAGTTTTTAGATCTACCATCGCCCCAGTTAGCTCGCTTATGGTCGTTTATGGTTATGATGGAATTCAGCTCAGTTCAAACACAACATTTGTGTCAGTGGCGATTCTAGAGTCTCTTGGGACCCTAAGCCAGAATAAATTGGGGACCCTCCAACCAGCGTTCATCAACATTATGTCTAACAAGTGTCCTGACGCTTCCTCCACTTCCTCTTTTCTTTTTTTTTCCTGTTTCTGTTTTCCCTCCTAAAGATGGATTATTCCTCTTCATTTTGCTTCGTTGACTTTCAGAAACGCATTTTGGTTTTCAAAGCAATAATGCACGTTACACTACACAAGAGTGAGTGCTGTTAGATGGGGCCCCCTTAGGGAGGTTTCCTACTGTCATTGCAAAAATTGCACATTTTGGGGCCCACTGCTTTGGTTTACATTTGTGAGCCCTGAGCAGTTGCCTGCCTTGCCTGTTGACAAGCAGCGCCTCTGATTTGTGTAGCACACAAACTAACACCAACTGATTGAAACAAAGGTAGACTAGCGATCCCGTAGTTTTGTGGTTTTAAAAATGACTGTTTTGCCGATGGAGACGGGTCACCCATGAAGGACTAAACATTTGTCTTTATGGTCTCTGCCGCAGAGATAGAAACCACACTGACCCGTTCCATGCTCTCCTTTCTGAAGGTGAAGGTGATGTTTGCACAGCTGCTCTCTGGGTGACACCTGGCTGTGGGCGGGGCCTGGTGGGCGGGGCTCCAGCACTCCCCCTGGAGTGGGCAGGGCTTAACGAAGCAGCGCTCATCACGGATGGGGACGCAGGTCTGATCGGCCGGACACCCGGAGCCCCGCGTCTTACCGTGGAGGGTGCAGGGTTTGGGTCCGCACCAGAGCTGACGGAGACACGGGGAGGAGGAGGAGGTTAGATTTCTTTTCAGTCCATTTGTAATTTGGTGAGGGTCATTTCAGATTATCAGTAATGCATGGCTCAGATCAGGTGTCAGCTCTACCTTAGTGCAGCTGATCCTCCCGTTGGTACAGCTGCAGGTGTTGCAGTCTTCATCCCACCTGCTTCCATCCAGAGCGACCAGCCCCCCCACCACACACGGCCTCCCCGACACTGCAAACACAACAAGGTTAGTTTGTTTTGAAGTTACAGGTTTTGGGTATTTAGATGTTGAGGTTGTTTTTGAACATTTCTAATCCGTGCCCCTGCAGGTTTTACCTTGATGACAGCGAGGGCCGCTCCTCCCCGGGGGGCAGACGCAGCGGTAGCTGTTGATCTCATCCACACAGGTGGAGGCGGAGCTGCAGGGCGACGACTGGCACTCGTTTATGTCTGAGACAGAGAAGGGACAGATTTTAATAATAATCATAAAAATAATAATAGATTGAATTTATAGAGCGCCCAAAGACGACGGACCAAACGAAGAACAAACACACTGAGACAGGTAGCAGAAGGATGGGAGAGTGATAGAGAGGCGGAGTTAAGGGAGGTGGTCAGCTGTGGAGAACAGACGGTGTTTCAGAAGTGGGTTTTTTATGTGCTAAGCTAGGCTAACCACATGCTGGACAGATGATGCTGATCAGAAAGAGGAGTTCACTTCGTCTGATTTAAGAAAATTATCTTTAGTGAGAAACATTACTTAATAGCATTTAAACAGACAAAGAAATCAGTGAATAAGAAGAACCAATAGAGGGCGATGGAGAGTAACAGTCAAGCATAAAGGGTCTCAGATAAACACTCACTGATCCTGCAGTCTGGACCGGTAAACCCCGGAGCACATTCACATCGATACCAGTTCTCTCCGTCCACACACGTCCCACTGTTATAACTGAGAGAAGAGTTTTATTAATCATTTATTATGATTTATATTTAAAAACATGTGAAACAACATTAAAGACTGAGGAAACATTAAAGGTCACAAATTCTGTAAAATCCTCATTTGGAGATTTTCCCTTCATGACATCACAAAGGGCAGTAACCCCTCCCCCAGGTGGGTGACACTCCCACAGCTAGGTGTTATGACTATAACTCAAATATTTTTGACTTTGTAGAAAGGAAGACATGCTCCTCAATCTTAAATTCTGAGAAAACTAAACATCTGAAATGTGAAATATTGCTCAGCAGCATTTCTTAAATTTAACCCGTTCATGTAACTGTTTTAAAGTGTTCATCATGTTTGACTCACCAGGGCTGAGGGCTGCAGTCGTTTGTATCTGGAACAAAAAGAAAGAGAGAAAACGTTTTTAGACGTTAAGATTCCTTTAATTGTTTGCTTAAACCCCCCCAAAAAATACAATTATAGAATATTTTAAAGGAGCAGTATGTAACTCTGACACCTAGTGTTCAAAATGGGTACTGCAGTCCAAATTCTAAACATTAGACGGAGCCGTCTCCTCCCCCCTGGTTTTGCAGAGTTTTGGGGTTTCATGTGTGACATTAACTTTCTCCAAAATGACTTGAAAATAGCGGATCTCATTTCGCTTGAAGCCTTTGGCTCGATCTTAAAAGATAAAAAACACGAGGCAATTGGACACTGCCTGTGTTTCTGAATTGTAATCAATGATCAAGATTCTGCACTTTATCTGTAAATCAATTTGCACATTGTTGTTCTCTCTTAACTTGTTGTTTGTAAACTGTCTCTTTATCATGTAATGCTTTTTATGACGTGTGCTGCTGCCCTCTTGGCCAGGTCACCCTTGTGTAAGAGATCCTGATCTATTTACCTGGTTAAATAAAGGTTAAATAAAGAAAATAAAAAAGTGTGTTGGAGTGACTCACTTTGGCTGCAGGTGGCGCCCTCCCAGCCCTCCTTACAGACGCAGTTGAACGAGTCTCCGTCCACCACACAGGTCCCTCCGTTCTCACAGGGACTCGGCACACAGCTGCTGTCCTGAGCTGGACGTCCAAACATGCGGGGGGAAAAACTGTCAGACTACATGACGAAAAAAACATGAAGACAAAAAAAAACTCTGACATGGCGCCTCACTGACCGATGTTACAGCTGCTGCCCGCCCAGCCAGCGGCGCACACGCACGAGAACGCGTCTCCCTCGTCGTGACAGGTTCCTCCGTTGTTACAGGTCGCCTCGTCACACTGACTCTCTCCTGGAAGTTCAAATAAAGGATTCATTACAAAGAAAATGAAACGCGGAAATTTATCAGGTTTAAATAAAAACATCAAATCTTCGTACGTGAGCTGCAGGTTTTTCCCTTCCAGCCGTTGTCGCACTCGCAGTAAAAATCGTTGACCAGATCTCGGCACACGCCGCGGTTCATGCAGGGAGCAGAGCTGCAATCATCAACGTCTGAACGAGACAAAAAACAACAAGATGAAATCACATCCAGGAGGAGGGAGAGGACGAAGGGGAGGAGACGAGGAAGAAGAGGAGGAGGAAGAGGAGGAGAGGAGGAAGAAGAGGACGGAGAGGACGAAGAGGAGGAGAGGAGGACGGAGTGGAGGAAGAGGACGAAGAGGAGGAGAGGAGGAAGAAGAGGAGGAGGAAGAGGAGGAGGAAGAAGAGGAGGAGGAAGAGGAGGACAGAGTGGAGGAAGAGGAGGACAGAGAGGACGAAGAGGAGGAGAGGAGGACGGAGTGGAGGAAGAGGACAGAGAGTACGAAGAGGAGGAGAGGAGGAGGAAGAAGAGGAGGAGGAAGAGGAAGACGGAGTGGAGGAAGAGGAGGACGGAGAGGACGAAGAGGAGGAGAGGAGGAAGAAGAGGACGGAGAGGACGAAGAGGAGGAGAGGAGGACGGAGTGGAGGAAGAGGACAGAGAGGACGAAGAGGAGGACAGAGAGGACGAAGAGGAGGAGAGGAGGAAGAAGAGGACTCACTGTTCTGGCAGGTCGCTCCGTCCCAGCCGTCGGCACAGATACACTGAAAGCGACTGACTTTATCGATACAGGTTCCTCCGTGCAGACAGGGGGCGCTCTCACAGTCGTTGATGTCTGCGAGACAGAAAATAAACGTCAGCTCGGATCTCATCAGGAGTGAAACTCAGAGTCATTCAAGTATTCAAGAACTCACTCTCGTGGCAGTACGTCCCGCTGAATCCCTCGTCACACTCGCAGCTGAACTGTCCACCAGCGAGACTCTGACACCGCCCATGTGGGCCGCACACATTGGACGAAATCAAGCGCACCCCTCCTGCCGTGCTGTTGGACGTCACCGCCACCGTGCAGCTGTCAATCACTGCAGAGAGAAGATGGAGATGATTGGTTCAAAGAGTTGAGGGTTAGGATTAAATCATAATGATGATTGATGACGGACTGGAGGGGAACCTTTGCACGGCGTGGAGCGGCAGTGGTCCTTCAAACGCGAGCAGTTTTTCCCGTCGTAATCTTCGGGACATTTGCAGACGTAATCCGACACCAGGTTGAAACACTGGCCGCCATTTTGACACGGAGCATTGAGGCAGTAATCGATATCCAACTGTGGACAAAAACACTCAACAATTACACCCTGTGCTTAGCCGTTTCTATGGCACCAATGCAACACGTCGTCATGGTAACCACATACAGAGTACAAACAGAGCTTTTAGGATGTCTGGATACAGTCGTTCACTAATTCATCAATAATTTGTTTATTTTAGAAATCTTCTTTATTGAACACTAAAGAGTCGTCGGCATATTAGCTCGCTAGCTAACTTCACAGACAAAATTTTATTTTTAACTTCATGTTTGTAAAAAAGGGATAAAATGGGCGTGGCTTCGCACAATCTCACCTGACAGCGACTCCCAGAGAAACCAGGAGGACACAGGCAGTGGAAGCCGTTGACTTCGTCGTGGCAACGGCCGCCGTTGAGGCAAGGCCCGCTGGAGCACTCGTCCACGTCTTTCTCACAGCGGTCGCCGTCGAAACCCGGAGTGCACACACACTTATACCCGCTCACCAAGTCCTGAGAGAGAGAGACAGAAACATGACAAAGTTATGAGTGTTTAGGTTAAATATAATTCTTCTTTCTTAAAAAAAACACATAATGTTAAACTCTAATGAGGCGGTGTGCTGGTAGGAAACTAGCGATAGCATAAGTATCAGCGGAGACAGAGGGGTTAGAGAGACGTACGTTCCTGACCGTCTGTGAGAAACTGGATGAGATGAGATCAGTTCTTGTTTTCAATACACTCCTGACTTTGTTTCCCCTCCTGAAATAATTTTGAATTTCCCTCTGGATTAATAAAGTCTCTATAAAAAGTTTTCAGTCGCAGCTTCTGTCCCTGCAGTTCGGTGTCGTTGCTCTAAAGACACAGTGAGTCAGACTCGGCTGTGTACATCGAACATGAACACACAGTGACAGATAACGCCGCGACTGTAACGCGATCCGACTCACATCGGCTCACAATAAACCTTTGTGAGAGGAAGAATGGAAGAGAAAATAAAGCAATCAGCGTCTGTGAAGAACGACGACAGACTGTTTATGTTCTGCGGGGGAAATGAGAAAGTTTGGAGAAATCTGATCTGCTGTTGTCATGGAGGCAACACACACACACACACACACACACACACACACACACACTTCTGTCTCTGCCCTACATGCATGCCTCAGCGTTTACTGTTCATAGCTCTGCAGAAGAAACAATGGCCTGAAAACATGAAGGGTGTAAATCAGCTGAGGCTCACCTTACAGGTAGCTCCGTTTTGACACTGGCCTTGGCAGTCATTGATATCTGGAGGGTGGGGGGGGGAATCACATGTTTGAAAAGATGTTATAAAAACAATAAGACAACCATAGACCCCAAGATTAGTTGCGGAAAATTGGACAGGAAAATAAAGTTGCACATAGAGAATTTTAAGATGTTTTTCCAAAAGTAGAAACAACTTTCCATTCCTCAAGACTCCACTGACAAACACAGGAATTTAAGCACACAAGACGCAGGCGTTGCTGCTCTACTGCTGCCTCAATCGCTTCAATTTTTTTGCGTTATTGTGCTTTTTACACAAATATTTTGTCGAATCAGAAACAAACAAACAAACAAAGAAAAACAGCACAAACAAACAAATCAACAAACAAAGTAATTTGAAGAGTGCCTGATTCCTCTATTGCATGAATGTAGAGTCTTACTCACTGGTGTCACAGTTCTGCCCCGTCCAACCAAGAAGACACTCGCAAAAGTATCCTCCAATCAGATTTCTGCAGGAGTTGGCGTTGACGCAAGGGTCATCTTTACACTCGTTAGCATCTAAAAGTGGAAAAATAAAGTGAAACCAGAGCCAAAGTGCGCACAATCAAGTTTCAAAACAGCTGCAGTTCCTCCAGTGTCCACTAGAGTCTGTCTCCTGCAGTGAGTCAGTCCCCATAGAGCCCTATGTTAAAATGTCTAACTTTACAGCTGCAGTTCCTCCAGTGTCCACTAGAGTCTGTCTCCTGCAGTGCATTGAGCTCCACTTTTTACAACCAGTCACATTAGAGCTTTACTGTATTGTACATGTTAGCAACAATTAGCAGCTAATCTGTGCTTTCTCTTGCGCCTGACTTGTTAGCTTAGCTTTTTAGCTACCTTATTAGCTACTGCATGTATCAGCCTGGACCGTAATTGTACAAATATCCACAGTAAGTGCTTCCCCCTATTGTCCAAATAGGGTAATTTCGGCTTCCAAAAACAAGATGGCACTCGCCAAAATGCCAAATTTGAGGCTTCAAAACAGAAGGCTTTTTTAGATTTAAAGTTACAAAGTGTCTCTTTAAGCGACGACCAGGCAAGGGCAAAGATGTAAACGGTCGGGTGTAACGGCACCCTGACAACAGATAGAGTTAGTATGACTCCAGACTCGCTGCAATAATGAAACATAAACAGTGTTAATGTGTTTTCTGAGTCTGGCTTCAGTCAGCAGGAAAACAGGCAGACGAGCTACGAACAGCTAAACACTGAGGAGCATGTGGCTGGTGGTCGGCGGTTGATTAGCGCTGTGGTGAGGCGATATGGGGCGCTAATCCTCCAAACCACAACCGTTCCTCCAGGCAACATCCTGCAGATTTTGCAAATAAAACCTTCAGCAGTCTCAGCAAAGTGAAGATGGAGCTCTGTTCGACGTGATTTCAGCAGATTTATTTGTACATAAATCCACAGAAAAGTCTCCGCAGTGGAAAATATGAATCACGACTTCAATGGGGAGTCCAAAAAAAGTTTCTTCTCAAGCATCAACATCAGAGTTAGAATTCATCTAAAACAGCAGAGCATGTATCTGAGGATCACTGACCGATGAGGCAGGTCTTCCCGGTCCACTGAGGAGGACACAAACACCTGAAACCGTTCACCAGGTCCTGACAGGTCCCGCCATGACTGCAGGGGTTCACCGCACACTCGTCCACATCTGAGGGGACAAACGGAGTTCATGAATCATCTCTCTGGGGTTTTTAGAAAAAGCATCCGATTAAAAGGTTTGAAGGTTCAGACAGTCGTACTGATAGAGCAGGACGGTCCGCTCCATCCGGGCGCACAGTGACACTCAAAACCCAGACTGGTTTCAGCACAGCTCCCTCCGTTCACACAGGGGGCAGACAGACAGGCGTGGTCCGCTGAGAGAGAGAGAGAGAGACCAGGAGAGAGGGAGCTGTGAGCATCTATTTTACACCAACATAAAACTTTGTTCTCTCCTTCAGTTTCAATCCTGAATTTGAATGAACAGGCGGTGCAGTCGGCTCCTCTCACCTCTCTGACAGTTGACACCGGAGAAGCCGTCCCGACAGGCGCAGTGATATTTGTCCGGTCCCGTGTTGCTGCAGGTTCCTCCGTTTGAACACGGCTGCAGCGTCGCACACGTGTTCAGATCTGCAGAGACACAAACACACACACGACTCAAACTCAAAACTCAGCTGCACACGTTCATAGAAAGCATAGAAAGATCTGTACGGTGAAACGACAGGTGTGTGTGTGTGTGTGTGTGTGTGTGTGTGTGTGTACCTTTGTCACACAGCTGTCCTCCGTAGTTGGTGTCACACAGACACTGCCAAGGCTCCACACAGCTGCCGTAAACACAGCCGGGGTGAGGAATACACTGATCACAGTAATCTCCCTGCCAGCCGTACAGACACCTGACACACACACACACACACACACACACACACACACACACACACACACACACACACACACACACACACACACACACACACACACACACACACACACACACACACACACACACACACACACACACACACACACACACACACACACACACACACACACACACACACACACACACACACACACACACACACACACACACACAGTAAATATTACTGGATGAGGCCTGAGTGATGTCCCCCGTCTGTTCCTGCAGGGGGCGCTGGAGTCCCATCGATGGCGGTCTCCATGCTGGAAATGCTGTCTCAGTCTAACTTTCTCAGTCTAACAAACCGTCACCGCGCCCACCTGTCAATCAGGTCAGCTACACGCCTTATTGTGAATAACTCTTATCCTTCATCAAAATTGCTTCCAGAGATGAAGCTTCAGAGTCCACCACATGGTGACCTGTGTGAGCATGGACTCTAGAGAGGAGGGGGCGGGGGGAGACAGCTCTCTATGATGTTTAGAATTTAGACTGCAGTACCCAAATTTAAACACTAGGTGTCAGATTTACATACTGCTCCTTTAAAGCTACAACTAATGGACGACTTGGAAAACCACTAATCAACAATATTTACAATTTCTAACATGCACACACAAAAACAGAACCCTGTTGCTGTAAATACTATTTAATGTTTTGTGTTCTTGTAGACCTCAAGTCCTCGCTCTGTTCTGTGAATGTTACACCTCTGTCTCTTCAGAGTTTCCTGTGTTTACCTCACTATCAACCACAGAAATGTGTGTGTGTGTGTGTGTGTGTGTATTGGTTCTCACTTGCACTCTCCAGGAACTTTACAGGATCCGTGTTCTGAGCTGCAGCCCTGCCTGCAGATCGCTGCAGAGAAACACAGAAAAAGACAGAGTGTCAGAAAGCATGACGGACAAATAAATAACTTTTATCCATCTTCATGAAAGTCAACTTGAGTTTCCCCAGGAGCATTTGAATGCACCACCAGAGGAAGTACAACTGCAGCTACTTTTGGAGAATATTGGAGAACAGTTTTCCTAAATCTGCAGATAGTATTTGTCATTAAAAACCTTTACACAGATCTTACTCACCCGTGTTACAGTCCGGACCGCTCCAGCCCTCCAGACACGTCTTGTTGCCGTTGTGGTCGCACTCGTAGTGTCCGAAGAAGTCGTCTCTCGGGCGGCAGAACTTGTTGCAGCCGAAGCCGTAGTAGTGCTCGTCACAGGTGAGGCGAACCTGGAAGGTGAACTGAGCCACTCGGCCGTCGTGCTTCAGGTTCTGCCACTGACGGTTGGGATTGATCATCCCCGAGTGGACGGCTTTCTCGATCGCACCTGAACACAACAGAGAGTGAATTTGTTGTACGTTTTGGATCTCTTTCAACAACCTCTGAACGAGCCTCATGCAGCATTATTGTTTGAGTTAGTTTTGACATGCTAACTTGTTTCTACGCAGAAGATTGTCTCAGTGACTGCTGAGGTTGGCTGCTGTAGTTTTCCAGAGTTTGAAAAAAATGCTGAGCGGCTCTGTGGTATTTCAGCTGTGGGGTGGAAAGCGTGCTCAGGCTGAGGTGAAGCTGTTTGTTTAAACCGACGGGCAGCCGGAGCAAACGAGCTGAAACCTTTCGAAAACCTCAGAGCAGGTAACACCATCCAGGCTGAGAGCAAACTGTGACTCTTCACATCCCGATGGGGAAGAAATAAAGGTGCTAAAAACAGCACACAGGTAGCAGATTTGAAAAAATAGTGAAGCAGCTCACAAAAGGCAGGACCCGCTTCGTGCGGGACGTTTCAGCAAATATTCAGACTTTGCACATTCTCGATGAATTCCGCCTGAGCTGCTGAGCCCACACCTGGCTGAGAGCTGCAGCACACCTGCAGCGGAGGTGGGTAAAGGGTTTTTATCATGTCCTCTAAGGGTTTCTGTCGGGACAATCTTAACAGAGTTTGGGTTTACTGCTTCGTGCGGTCTTTGTGAAAGAAGCATCGATCCGTTTTTTCTTCAAATTGTCCAGGGCACAGACTCCAAGACATACATAAAGTAATATATCCTCTTGTAAAGTCCATTGCTTAAAGAAAGCAGGCTTCAAAGAACCATTACAGACTCATACTGATTTATAATCCACTTTAAAATGTCGATTTCCCTTCAAAAAACAATTCAGCCACCATATTGGCAATCAGTGATTTTTTCCAGTCTTTGCTGCAAATGATAAATCAACAATGGCCTTATGAAGTAGTCGTGACAACATGTGAATAACAAGCGTGTCTGTAGCCATCTGATGAATGTGCGTCCATTATTCTCTCTCTTTTAGCTCTGTTTTTAGTCTCCACCAGCTCCTGAGAAAAAGATCACAAAGTTCCTCTATTTGCACCAGCTGCTGTTCTTGGTATACCAGCTGCTTTATAAACATCATAACCCTGATAGGAGAAGCAGCCGTGTCTTCTGGGATCTACCTGAGCTGCAGCACAGTAACCGAAGGATGCAGGTGTTCAATAAAACCACTTGTTTGTAGCTCAACTGAGAGGGTCAATATTTGTTCTGTCCTCGTAGATTCAGTTTTTAACTCTCAGCTCTGTTTGACTGCTGGAGGTTCGACTTTCACTCGCAGCACGTTTATTTCTGCCTCCATGTTTGGACAGAAACACGAATGAACCACACACACACACACACACACACACACACACACACACACACACACACACACACACACACACACACACACACACACACACACACACACACACACACACACACACACACACACACACACACACACACACACACACACACACACACACACACACACACACACACACACACACACACACACACACACACACACACGAGCTGAGGTCAGCAGACTTCTCAGTGGGCCGATAATGGTTCCCTGAGGGACGCCAAATACAGCACGCAGCCAACACGCTCACTCTGAAAGCTTCACTGACACTCAGAGTATAAGTTAGCAGCTTCACTCTCTCCTCACACTCTCTCTTTACAAACCGTTTTCTCAATGGGACTCAAACACGGCATGTAAACACTCAGACGGGCGGGTGAAAGAGTGTGTAACAATAAATATCAGGGGTCTCTTAGCGGTTACAAAAGTTGCTGAAAAAGACACTCTGGGCAGAGAGGTGTAATGATGATGATGATTGTACTCACTGCCAGATGAAGAGTCGTTGTTAAAGTCCAGAGCCTCCACGATCAACGTGTACGACCTCTGCACAAATAGAGACAGAGGAAACAAGTTAATACAAGATTAAAAAGATACAAAGATAAATCTGTGAGTTGAGAGTGAGACCAACACCTGAGTCAAGTCCTGGGACCAAAAGTGCTGCACTAAGCGTCCAAAGGTCCCCCTAACTCTTTAATTAGCATAGATAGATTTGTTCTGGTACCATTTTTCAGTCAGCTAGGACACACAACGAAAAAACAAAACAAACTGAAACTTGCTAAACCAAAAGTCAATTATTGCTCCTCGTCAATTAAAAAAAAACATATATGTCACAATAATGACCAAAAAGGGGGTGCACGCTTTGCACATAAAGATATAACAGGGTACTGACTGCTGTGTAAACTGTCAGAATTTGTACCGAGTTCATATTTATAACTTCAGGTGTTTGAGTGAAGACCAACAAGTCCCAGTTTGACATCAGCAAACACAGATTTCAGCAGAATGGGTCAACTTTAAGACAGTCTTTGCACCCAATAGCAATCAACAAATCAGAAAAAGCTGTCATCTCTAGCTGCTGTAAAGTACACAGATCAAACGCCTGTAAACTTCAAAATTCTGAAGGAGCCATGAGGGGATGTTATATTTTGAAACGTGATAGCTATCAAGGATAACCAACCCCACCTTTGAATCTATAGAATAATCAAATAATTTTTTGTTTGTTTTTTATTCTTTATAAACTCCGATACACGTCTTGTTCAAGGCTGTTTCTCTCGACTTGGAGTCACCGCAGTAGACGAGCACTAAGGCTGTACAATGAACCCATCCATCCACATATTTTCAAAACTGCACTTTGGTTTTGGGCAACATCTAAATCACAGAGCTGCAATGTTTCAATAAAGAAAAAATGTGATGAAGGAATGAAGTCGAGCTGCCGAGATGATCTGGCCCACAAATGTTGTACAGACCCCAAACAGCTGTCACAACATCTGGATGCAAATGGTTTTTTTACAGAGGGGGAAAAATGTGCTGCTACAAATATCATCCCTACTAATTATAATTCATATAAGTCTTAAAATAACCCCAATACAAAAGGCATTTGTTGTGTCTTTACAGAAGACACAACACAGAAAGTGCACGTCTGTAAATGTCTCCTGCTTACATCAGAGCTCAACATACACCGAGTCCGCGTGCAAACACCAGAAACACTCGACTCAGACTCTCTGACAGTTAACTCTGAGCGGTTATTTTTCCTAAACTTCGTCCTCGGTGGTCTCTCGTCATCCTCACACCCTGCTGCTGCTGACGTCGCTCCACAGCAGAGAGGTCAACTCTGTCCTACAGCCCTGAGCCAAGCAGGAAACTACAGCCAGACCACACAGTTTACAGATTAGCGTGTTAGCGTGTTAGCGTGTGATGTCAGGTTATGGAGCACAGAGCTGTTGACAGGTTCAGAGACTGTACTGATCCTTTACTAACAGGTTCACTTTGGTTCCTCTGAAGACGCACGGGGGGGAATTCGCTACAACTTGAGTCTTGTTTTGTCCACAATTTTTGTACGTAACAGAACACTTTTCACTCCAAGAGATGAATGTTTGTGATTTGTGAAGACTGTGATGTTGCCAAAAAGAAGACGATCAGACATGCAGGAAACATTGGCAATGTGTTCAATCCAAACAGTGAGTAGGAGTTTTTTGGATGAATTCATTCCTCTCCTTCACACCTGTCTCATCAAATAAAGATGTAGTTTTTTTTTTAAAGATTTGGTACTTTTTGATGCTGCTGATCATTAAATCAACAGAGATTATATCGTTTAAAAACACAAGGTGTCTAAAAGGAACTGAAGTTTCAAAGATTTTGAGAACCTTCGTCTACAAAACACTTAATTCTCCAGTCTAAGTGTCCGATCACAAACAGACGTGTCACTAGAAACCATTGTTTTCCTCAGGTACAGTACACTTGCCGCTTCCCGAGAACATTTTTCTGTTGCTGCTCTTAAATGTTAAAAATGTCAGCTTAAGATCTCATCATCGCCCGTCCTTCTAACTTTAGATTCTGCTCCTGAATGCTCTGGATTTGTTTGGACCTGAGAAGGTAGACGGTTTTAAGGCAACCCCCCACACGGCCGTTTTGGACGCCCCTCGGTTTGCCAGATATGAGAGCAGTTATCAGGTCAACAGGTGTTGCAGTGATGGAAGCGAGCAAGAGAAGTGGTTCAGATAGAAGTGATTGTACCCGACCTAAAAAGCCTCTGCATGTTTCTAATAAGCTCCACGAGCAGAAACGTGCTCAAACTAGGATCAATATTGGAGATGCTTTTGAAAAATGGAGAGAGGTTAGAACACAGAAAGGTTTACAGACCCATGCAGAGCTGGATAAACACTGAAGCTTCAGAGTCCACCACATGGTGACCTGAGTGAGCATCCACTCTAGAGAGGAGGGGGCGGGGTCTGCAGCTCAGTTCCCCCAACAAAAGCTCAAACAAAGCCAGTATACTTCAGTAGTTTAGAGTCCAAATCAGAGCTCTAAATAGAAACGTTTGTTTTGTTAAAGTCCTCTGAGACTTCATCCCTGAGAGAAAAAAAATCAACACGACTGAAGCAAAGATAAACATTAGCCCTTTTGAACTTACCGGCCATGCAAAGCTGAATGGCAACACAATCCTGGTGTTTTCCCTCTTGGCGTTGCGTAGAGTAAAGGTATTCCCACCGAGCACGGGCGTGGAGGCGGTGCCGAAGCTGCAGGGCCCGGCAGAGGACACCTTCAGCTGGTACTCCTTCAGACACACCCGGAAGTAGGTGTCGCATTCGTCCGCCGCGCACCGCTCATCCACCGTGTGCCGTGATCCGTCACAGCAGGCACCGGTCTGAAGATGCCCTTTAGCGTTCTGCATGGATAAAATCTGGAGCTCAAAGTGTCCCGAGGCTGATGACACCTGCAGAGAGATCGGACAGGTGAGTTCACGGCAGGGAGAGCGACATTTAAACTTAGATTCTTCTAAAACTCAAGTTATAAATTCAGGAGAGAAGAAGTAGAGGCCAAGTTCCCTGACTTTAAGCCTCTAGATCATGTCACACTCAAAAACGTTAAGATCCTACATATCCCATAATGCAATGCAACATATTTTAATTACTTTCACAGTAAACATGCTATGTTGAAGTGCTGGCTTCTCTGACAACAATGCAGCAGCCAGTATGTCCTCCTTCTAACTTTAGATTCTGCTCCTGAATGCTCTGGATTTGTTTGGACCAGAGAAGGTAGGCGCTTTTAAGACCCCCCCACACGGCCGTTTTGGACGCCCCTCAGTTTGTCAGATATGAGAGCAGTTATCAGGTCAACAGGTGTTGCAGCGATGGAAGCGGGCAAGAGAAGTGGTTCAGATAGAAGTGATTGTACCCGACCTAAAAAGCCTCTGCATGTTTCTAATAAGCTCCACGAGCAGAAACGTGCTCAAACTAGGATCAATATTGGAGATGCTTTTGAAAAATGGAGAGAGGTTAGAACACAGAAAGGTTTACAGACCCATGCAGAGCTGGATAAACACTGAAGCTTCAGAGTCCACCACATGGTGACCTGAGTGAGCATCCACTCTAGAGAGGAGGGGGGAGAGACAGCTCTCTATAATGTTTAGAATTTAAACTGCAATACCCATTTTAACCACTAGGTGTCAGAGTTACATACTGCTCCTTTAAAGAGACAAAAATATACTTTTGCTTTATCAAGTATCTTTGAATTTGCAGCTTTTTCTGATTCATACATAATTGTTTTATTTGCAGCTTAATGTCTCCATCTGGATCTGTTTGTTGACGTACATTTAAGAAAGAAGCTTGAGATGTCAATATGAACATAATCAGTATTATGAAACAATGAGGTGTGCAGAGGTGAGAAGCAGATGCAGAGTTGTTGAATGAGTTTGGTGACATGGCGTTAAGCTGCTGCAGGAAACAGAAATCATGTTCTGGATATTTTTATTTGACGTCAGTGTTTCCTGCAGGATCTTTAATCAGTCAGAGCAGACCCTGAGAACTGACTCAACTCAAGAAAACTGGAGCTGTTCTGATCATAACACACACTATTTTTAAATCCATTTGAACCAAATTAAGAGCCAATTAAGATCCAGAGTCCAATTAGAAAACGATAACTGTACGCACACAACACAAAATATGAACGATGCTCCTTAAAAAAGAATCTAATTAAAGTCTTTAATTAAAAAAAGAGTTAAAAACCGTCTAAACTCGACCACTGACAGGGAGGTAACTGAGGGACATTTGGTCTTTCTGAAGCTTTTTTCAAGTTGATTTAAAATTAATTCAAAGTTTGTTCTTGTGTGCTGCATCGCAGACTTTACTGTTAAAATCCAAAGCTAGTTCAGCATAGATAACTTGATATTTTCCTGCAGAAATGAGGACAGTCAATTATCTTATTTCAGCTGTTTAATCTCTTAAAAGTGAGTTTAATCATAACTCATTGAATCATAATAACAACAGGAACTATTGTGTAAAATATTTTACATTTTAGCTCACTTTTTCCATTCTTTTGTCAAACTTTGTGGATAGAAAGTGCGCTGTTATTTTAGATTCCAGGTGAGAAAATCTGCATAGCTTCATGCCGATAAAGAGAGAAGCATTAGCTCAGTGTTTGGGGTTTCTTACACACATTTCTGACAGCTGCTGTTTGGACGAAACCTAAATAAGACAGGAATCAGCGGGAGTCTGGCGTACCTGTATGCGGGCGCAGAGCAGCAGCAGCA
>NC_089195.1:35571444-35583944 GCF_963930695.1 Labrus bergylta
AAAAACAGTTTCAGGTGTGAGCATGATTGACAGGTGAGGAGCTGACTCACTGAGGAAAACACACAGTTTATGCAACACAAGGTCAGACCAGAATCATCATTTGACAGTCAGGTGTTAATTTCTCCTCCTGAATCTGACCTAAAACTGTGTTTGAGGTTTACACACACACACACACACACACACACACACACACACACACACACACACTCCAATACACACACAAACAAACACACACATACACACCTTCCTGATTGTTCTACAGATTGGTGCAGGGATAAAAAATGTTAACCTGATAAAAAGGATAGAATCAACCTTCTGTCCTCCCTAAAGATGCATATCCTTTTCCCAGAATGCACTGGGGCAGCAGACACAGGCCCTCTCTGTGTCGGTGTTCCTGCTGTCAGGAATCACATGATGGATTACCGCGTGGGAACTGAGAGCTGCAGACACGAAAAAACAAAACGACACGAGTAACCCTGAACACAACACAGACACAGCCTCTGGGTTTTTCAAAAGCAAACAGAGGTGTCTTACTACCTGCATTTCTCCTCATGGCCAGCAGGGGGAACGTTTTATTTGTTGCATCCTCTCAGCCAAACATGGCCTCCTTTGATTTAAATGATCAACTCGATTAATGTCTGGCTTTCAGGATTTACAACCCGCTTTGTCTCACTCTGCTCTCAAACTGATGCTGCTGTGAGACACATGACTCCTCCCTCCGACAGAAAACCCCGAGTTTTCCTCACAGACTCCGGGCAGAGCGAACAGGATCATCTACAGCGACTTCTCCTGATTACAACCAGATGTTTGGCTTCTGAAATCTGAACAACTCACACAAACAAACACAGACGCACACACACACACACACACACATACACACTTACTAATGTGTGTCACAGAGAATCACTTAACAGGCAGCTGTGTTCACATCCAGAACGAGAACCTCAGAGGGGACGATCTCTGTTTGTTAAACGTCAGTCAAGAGAAGAATGAAGCATGTTCACGTGTTTTAAATCGAGTTTTTATGTTGGCCGAAGAGTCTGACCACCGTTGGCGAGATCTGCACCAAACAGAATATTTGTAATATTAAGGAGATCTGTTTTTACCACACTGACATGCAAAGACTCTCAAAGGGGGATTCCTGTACTTTTAAACCATGCAACCATGATCTAAATATCTAAGAGGTGCAAAAAGTGTTTGTCATTGCTCCAGTTGAGAAGACTGTCTGAGCCTGCAGCAGAGACAACAGGCAGCAACATTGTCATCAAAGTGCATCAACTAAAAGTTGTGGATTTTGTCCCTGACAGGCTCAGGTTGTTATTCTAAGGCTGAGTCCACATTGGCAGGTTTTTTGTTTTAAACTGAGGTTTTCCTCCTCTGCTTAAAAACATAATCCCGTCCGCACACGCTCAGTACTCAGAAACATCTTCATCCACAAGAAAAGGCAAAAAACGACTATCATGAGCGCACAAAGTCAACAACGATGTCCTTGACATGCAAAATTTTTTTGCCATTCCTCTGCAATGACCATTTCCTTTTTCAAAGTTAACCCACCAACCCGAAGTCCAACCGGGTCTCGTCCAAAACCGCCGACGTTTGCACTAATCTTTTGTAAAGAAAAGTGACAGCACAGAGGCGTCAGACTGAGGAGACACTGGCGCACATTGGTGATCATCTTTAGAACCTAAAATGTATTTTAAAAAATATGGCCCAGGCTTGTAAATACAACAATTGCCCATTAAATGCACACACACTATTTTGTCCCTCTTTACCTTCCACCACCTGAAACCTCAGTCTGTATTCCCAGGCCTCGTCTCAGCCCTCTAAAACATTTAAATCATGCAGGACTGTTGTGCTGCTTCAAAGTCAACCTGCTCATCAGATTAAAGTCAGAGAGCGAACGTAGAAGAGACAAATCTGATCAAGATGATCAGCTGACAAATCAGCAAAGACTGAAAATAACTTTTGCGGTCTGAGATCTATAGCTGTTATTGGTTGTGTTTGGCTGGGGTCTGAAAGAGATGCAGAATGTGACTGATGTTGTCCCGTTGTAAGTCTGCAGAAAAAATGTTGTCCTGCCATTGATTCACAAGTTGTTGTTTCTCTTTCTGCACATGTTGCAGAAACAGAAATCTTCTGTGCATGCCTGATCGTTCCACTCTGTACCCACCCAGAGACACGAAGGAGCTTTCAAATATCTGCCAAAAACTTGTATTGTCATAAGGGCGAGTGAATCATGGAGTGAGGAAATGATCCCCAACAACATCCTTTGTTTTGTAACGTGACTGAGCAGTTTTCAGGACAGAAGGCGAGCAGGGTTTTGTCTTTTCTCTGAGGTTTGAAGCTCTGAAACATTGTGAGTGCTGAGAGTGTAATGTGCACAGTGTCATGTTTTTGCGATCGGACTCAGCGAACAAGGCCAATCAGGAAGCAGCTGTGATTGTTCCTCGTTTTTTTTTGAGTCGACTGGAGAGTTCAAATGTGAGTTTAACTCTAAACCTGCAGATTCTGACACATCATGTGTGTTAATATTCTTAATACTGACTTTATAAAGACTGACACAAGGACATACACCACAGGATTCAAATGCAGACTTTTGCCAAACTTTGTGTTTTCAGGCACCCAAAACACCGTTATCATGTGAACAGGTTACAGTTATTGGCTGAGAACGTTGTCGTGGCAACAGAGCCTGAATCCAATCCAGAGATGCATCGTGTTCTGTGATTGTCAAAAATCTTTCTATGTATAAAACTTCTGAAGAAAAACATTATTTCTAACCTTTTTTTTTATTAACTTCAGACTCCTGACAGCTAAAGGTAATTACTCATAAACAAACAGATTGCACTTTATATTGAGCCAATAGAAGATGGTGTGAAAGGCGTTCCTCTGTCTCATGGATTTGTCTTATTTCTGATCTTTATTTATGGAGTAAAAATCCCCCGGTGATATTCAAACCTTCACATTCAGCTTCTTGACAGCAGCATTAAGTTGAATTCTGAAAAGGTCACCGATCCTCATGGGATGTCACGTCAGCAGACAGGAAGATGACTCGCCTTGACCCGCTTACACCAGAGTCCCCCGGGGAGTCTCCACACAGCAGCAGAATGAACTGGTCTGTATTTATTAGTTTTGTGCACTGCAGAGGAGATCTCTCATATTATTTTCTTTGTCTTGTCTGGGTTTCTAACTAATTTAGACTTTCTCAAAACCTAAATTAGACCTTCCCAGACTCTGACTGCAGGTGTTTAATCCAGAGACTGTATAAATATGGACGTAGTCTCAGTGACGTCACCCACTGGTTCCTGAAGAGGTGTTTTGAAGCCCAATGATAGCGGTCGCCATGTTGGAAATGCTGACTCTACAACACGTCCATCTGTCAGTCAACTCAACTGAGCCCCTTATTATGCAAATTGTGTATGTAAAGGACCTCTCTTTTGTGACAGTGTTTGTGTGCATGACTGCGTGCGTGCGTGGGTGTGTGTGCACAACGACCCCAAAAAAACAGACTTCTAGGACGTTTTTGCACTTAGGACGCTTTACGATGAAAATGCTGAACTGCATCGGTTCTGTATGGAAAAACGTAGACTCAAGCCCTTCTTTGTGTGCTCCTGCTGCAAAAAAAAGAACAAGAGAATCTGAATCTGAGAGGAAAACTTCACCCGTTAAGTGAAGTGACCTTTACTCAACGGGCTGCATATTCCACGTTTGAAATAAGATAATGAGCTTTAGGTTAAAGTTTTATCAGCTGTAACTCCAAGCGTCTGCCTCATGTCCTGGATCACTGTGTCATTTCAGAGCATAACCCCATAAAAATGTGCAGCTGAGGTTTACAGTCCTCCCATGATGCCCCGGGGGGAAAACAATAAGGGGCATAATGGGCTTCAAAGAGCTGCCAGTATAACCAGCGATGTAATCACAAAGCGCCGCTGCTTTGATGGCTGCAGATACCTGACGGGAAACTGAACCAAACGTAGACAGATTTCATCGCTTTGAACCCCAACTTTAACATATGTGGTCTATAAGTCAGACTGTCACGCAGTTGTTGAGCAGGCCTGATAACTGAAGGCTCTACCTCCCATAGTACATTTAGAGACTGTAGGTACCACCAGCAGGCCTGATAACTGAAGGCTCTACCTCCCATAGTACATTTAGAGACTGTAGGTACTACAAGCAGGCCTGATAACTGAAGGCTCTACCTCCCATAGTACATTTAGAGACCGTAGGTACCACCAGCAGGCCTGATAACTGAAGGCTCTACCTCCCATAGTACATTTAGAGACTGTAGGTACCACGAGAAGGCCTGATGACTGAAGGCTCTACATCCCACAGTACATTTAGAGACTGTAGGTATCAAGAGCAGGCCTGATGACTGAAGGCTCTACCTCCCACAGTACATTTAGAGACTGTAGGTATCAAGAGCAGGCCTGATAACTGAAGGCTCTACCTCCCGTAGAACATTTAGAGACTGTAGGTATCAACAGCAGGCCTGATAAATTGAAGGCTCTACCTCCCGTAGAACATTTAGAGACTATAGGTACCAACAGCAGGCCTGATAACTGAAGGCTCTACCTCCCGTAGAACATTTAGAGACTGTAGGTACCAAGAGCAGGCCTGATAACTGAAGGCTCTACCTCCCATACTACATTTAGAGACTGTAGGTATCAAGAGCAGGCCTGATAACTGAAGGCTCTACCTCCCATACTACATTTAGAGACTGTAGGTATCAAGAGCAGGCCTGATAACTGAAGGCTCTACCTCCCATACTACATTTAGAGACTGTAGGTACCACAAGTATTCATAGAGTTGTTAATGTTGATGTTGGTTCATTAACCATCAGAGGTATCTATCTATCCTCAGAGACATGTGTTTTTTTCTGTCAGATGAAGGCGGCAGATGGCCTCACTTGATCTAAATTGAAAAGGATCGACTCTGACCACAGAGCGGCATCCCAGTGGGGCGGTGATGAAAAGCAGCAGATGAGCTGTGTATTGATCTCTGAAGGTTAAAGGTGATTCTGTTAATTATTAATAAGCTGTTCAGCCCACAGGACTGTAACCTGATCGCTCTGTTGGATTGTTTAATGAATGTTAAAGTTCTTCTAACCAGACTGAATATTTCCTTCAAATGTTTATACTTTAGTGATCTGACAAATAACTGTTGTTGTAGATCATTTGATTGGACGACTTTGAACCTTAAAATATATCTTGATCGATTGAAGTGATAGATGCCCAATTGACTGAGGCAACTCCAACAGATTTTTTTTACATTTTAGTTATTTAGTGACTGCCCAACAACGGTTACGCTCATGCAGCAGCTGGATGTGAACAACAACACAAGGTTAAAATGAATATGTCTCTGGTTCAACTGGCTAAACTTGTAAGAACACACAACAACAACAACAACAACAGGACCAATATAAGTCAATGAAAAATTGGTTGAGGTGCAGCAGAGGGGAGCCTGTAGTGGTGTAGTGTAGTCTGGGTTATCACGGGTCAGATAGAGAGGTGTGAATGACTGACAGGAGGAAGTGAGAGGCAGCTAGAGGACAACTCCTTTATCAGCTGTCATCAGGTCTCTGCAACAACAACCCTAACAGAGTAATAATGACAGGTTTACTCTTCATACTGGTGCTGGGAAAACATGTAAAAACTTGTGGTATGAATGAATAATAAGAACTCTCAGAGGGAAGTTAGGCTAATTCAACACCGCCTACAATATACTACTATCAAACATAGTATGCAGTATGTCCTACATACTAAATACTTCATACTGCACACTGCGTCTGACAGTATGTACTGTTTGTTGGTGGTCTGACCGATGCATAGATTGTGGCTGCCATGTTTGTTTTTGATCTTGAAATGGTTTACATGGAGCCACAAGAATCGTCGCATTCTAGCAACCTAGCATGAGTGATAAACACAGGACAGCAGCTTTTTTAATTGACACCAGGAGAGGTGATGAATCAAAGTCGTTTTTATTATATTTTAAAGGATTTTTCAGACAGAAACATGTGAGTTTTCTGAGTCATCATGGCCTCTTAAAGGAGGAATGTGCAACTTTTTGATCCAGGAGATGGTAAAGGTTGAAGATAGAGTCAGTAGCTTTATCTCGAAAATATAAAATACAGACTTATACTAAAGTAAAGCTGCTCCATCATCCCTCCGTACATGTGTGTTGGTGACTGTGTCTGCAGAGACTCTGTCTTGGTGACCTTTTCTGGATTTTGCTGTTTTGGTTTGTTCTGGTTGACTCGGGATGTTTCTTGGAGGGGGAGCTGGTGTGTTTCCTCCAGCCAATGACAGCTCAGCAGGAGAGTTTAGGAGCGAATACAATTCAGTGACTGGATGCAAGAGAGGCTTTCTAAAGTTTGGAGGTTCATCTGCATGAAATAAAGGGCATGAAGAATAAAAAAACGTTAAAGTTGAACTGAACGCTGTGATAAGACGGAGCAGAGGGAGGCTGAGGTTTGCGGTCTCATTAAAGGTGTTTATGGGTCCAAAGAAAGTCTTAAATCTCCTGAGTTCTTCGTCTGCTGCGGCGTACACATGGATTTAAATAAAGAACAGTCTTCTTCTTCTTCGTCTTATCAGCAGCTGTCTGTAGCGAGGTGAGAGTGAGTCATAGCAGCAGTGAACGTCTAAAGCTGCGTTCAGATACAGCCTTCTGTCGTACAGTGTGTCACCCAGCAGCTCTGTCAGAGTTCAGTCTGCACAGTGTCCCCGTACATTTTCACTCTTTCTCTACTGAAACGACATGTTGTGGAGCTGGACTGTGAGACTTAATCAGCTGCAGATTTTCCCTTCTCTGCTTCGACTCTCCAGCTGCAAAATAAAGAGTATACATTTACGACATCTGGAGAGACGAGGGGCTTCCCGTGATTCTGTGAATGTGCAGTCATGTCTCTGTAAACTCACTCGCTGCCAAAACACAACATCACATTAGATAACGACACACCCTGTCTATGCAGCTCACAGTGCTGCAGAGTGAACGCTCCTGTTACAGCGAGGATCTGTGTCATGAGACAAACGAGGTGAAAGAAGTCTCTTGACTGTTTTTTGTTTTCCGGTTAGACACTTTGGACTGAGCTGTTCATGTTTGGACCAGCTGGGGGAAAAAAAGGGTTGGGCTGAAAGGTGCTTTCCAGTGTTCTCAAGCTCTCCTATTTTTTAACAAATTAAAGTGGCCATCGACAGACGGTGATCTGACTCCTCCCCCTCAGGTGAACCCTCCCAAATTGTTTCCAGTATGTTTCCTCCGCCTGCAGCAGTGACACAGGCTGTAATGGCTGCAATATAATTGAAGTGCATCCACTAAGAGTTGTTGTTTTTGTCCCTGACAGGCTGAAATTGTTTTTCTAAGTTTGTGACATCATCACATGAAGTATCCATGCAGAGATAGATCTTTTCTTGTTACAGAGGAAGATGATTTTTTTCCCTCCTGTTGGAAAAATGATGAACAGAACATGTAATGTAGCCGTTTAATTACGTGCACTGAGATCGTAGTGGTGCAGTAGTCCCAGTATAGACACTTCACTCCCCCTCCTATTGGCTTGAGGTGAATTCTCCGTGTGACGCTCTCACATCAGCTCACTCGGACTTGATGTGGAAAAAAAACTAGGGGTCTGGAAGGATAAACTTGTACAGAGATAATCTCTGTAGTTTTTCAGGAGATTTCTGTATGTGCGAAAATGTTTTTTGTGACTTCCTGTGCTTCTGCAGCCAGCCTCTAGTGGACACTCGAGGAACTGCAGGACTTTACACTTCAGCTTCATTTTATCAACACCGGAGGCTGCAGCTTGAATAGAGCCCAAGTTTAAAGATTTGAATCTAAGGGGCGCTGGTGGCGCAGTGGTTAGTGCGTGTGCCCCATGTATGGAGGCTGTGGTCCTCCAACCGGGTAGCCCAGGATTGATATCCCACCTGTGGCTCCTTTCCCACATGCCATTACCCACTCTGTCCCCCTGATTTCCAAATCTATCCACTGTCCTATCTCTACAATAAAAGCCCAAAAATAAATCTTTAAAAAAAAACAAACATTTGAATCTAAAGCCAGTGAAATGATGTTATCTGTTCCTCTATGATGTTTAGCGATGTATCTGAACGAAGTCTCACATGAATCTATTAAATTCATGAGTCTCGGCTCTAATGGGGATTAAACTAGCGGCCTTTCATCGTCAGTGACACCGTCGGCATTCAGTCTGTGTTCACAGACCTGCTGCATGTGCCTGGCTGCCTGCCTCTCTGTTCAGACCCTCCTCTAAATAATCATACCGCTCTCAGAGAAAAGGCAGCTCAGGATCTGCAGAACAATGGCACACAGACCGAGCCGGTCGCCGCTGCCAGCTGCAGCAACAGTCAGCTCTCCTCATGAAGTGTCGGAGGACTCTCACTCCTTCAGGGGGGCTTTGTCTCTCCGACCTTCCTCCCAAAAGAAAACAGTCACTAAAGTCTCGTTTGTTGCCTCTTCTCTGCGGCGGGGGCGTGGCGTTTGGAGGCAGCCCTTGTGTGCGGTAAAAGGATTATGAGGGCTTAATTGAGTGTGCTAATTGAGCGCACAGTGAATGAGTGTGAATGGAGCGGAGGGGCAGATGTGCTGTGAAACCCCTGGCTCTTTCTAAAGAATACAAATCAGATCTTTTCTCCGCTCTCTATAACACTCAATTATCCTTTTCACACAGCGAGCGGACAGATGGTTTCCACGCTGGGAGCTGTATGGAGGCCATCGCACCCTCTCACGGGCGCCTTTTCTTCAGGAGCGATGGGCTTTTTATTGGCTATTCATGATGATAGGGGGAACAATGGCGCACTGAATCAGTATGAGAGCGATGGTGTGGTTATTCGATCCCGGCGAGCCGTCCGTTACGCTTAAGACCGACGAGAAAGGAGAGAGAGAAAGCTGCTGAGAGGGAGGGTTCACCTGGGGAGGGGGAGGAGTCAGAGCACCGTCTGTCGATGGCCACTTTAAGTCCAGAACAATGACATTCTTTATCGCAGAACAACCAGAGAGTCAGCACAGAGAAACTGAGTTTGTGTCTGATTCAGAAACCTGTTTTAATTTATGAGTAATCTCTTGATTTAAAGTGTTGCTTTTAGAGCCCGACCGATTAATCCGCCAGCCAATAATTTCAGCCGATATTAGCTTATCCAGTGATGATCAGTATCAGCTGATTTTATCTCTGATATGCACTGATAATACTCGATTTAATCACCAGTCAAATAGAATTTCATTTGAGTTTCATTGTGTTACACTAGCAGTTCTCTGTCACCAGCAGAGGGCGCTATATGGATTACAACAAACATCATCACTCTGCAGAGTGTTGAGCGGTGATGCACGTACAGGCTCAGTTACTTTCCAGCTGAGTGACCATCTTGTCTTCATTATAAATCTTTTCCACAAGTGTTTGATAACTGAGGGATCAACACAATAAATGTGTTTATTTATATCTATCTCTACAGGCGAAGATAGCTCGAAGAAAGATATCGGCCGATATATCTGTATCGGATTTTATCTCCTTCTCATATCGGTATCATCCCCAAAACTTCCACATCAGTCGGGCCCCAGGACTTTTTTTTAACCTGGGCTCTATTTTTACACATTTTGGGTCCTAAATGACTCGTAGGTACAAAAAGTTTTGGAATAGCTGCAGTAGATTTTCTTCAGCCTGCAGCAGAGAAACAGGCTGAAATGGCTGCAACATGGTCAAAGTGTGTTCACTCAAAGTCGTTGTTTTTGTCCCTCACAGGCACACACACACACACACACACACACACACACACACACACACACACACACAGAAACACACACACACACACACACACACACACACACACACACATACTAAAGAGTCTTTTAAAACTTGTGTAGCAGCAGAAACACAAAAGAAAAGTTGGGGGCTGATGGATGTGTTCGTAGAGGGTGTGTGTGTGTGTGTGTGTGTGTGTGTGGGGGGGGGGGGGGGGGGGGGGTCGAGGGGTTGAATGGTTGTATCAGCTCATGAATTTAAGACCCTCTATTATTGTCGTCCCCTCCCCTCATCCATTGATGCACGGAGGGGGCCATGAGGGGGGGCTGACGGGTTGAATGCCACCTGTCAGAGCGGACAGAACAGGATTAATCCGCTCTGTGTTCTCGTTAGACACCGCTAATTGACTTTTAGAGACACGGGAGGGGCAACGGGGGGGGGGGGGGGGGGGGGGCTAAAACCAACTTGTTGCTGCAGAAATCAGCCAGTTTGGAGTCTGTTATTTTGGTTTGCTTCAGTTGATTTCACAGGCGGCCAGGATTAAAAGAAGATTTAAAATCATTCCCTGTTAGGATGAAATGTTTTTTGTCAGCAGGTTTTTAAAAAGAGAGACAAGAAGATGTTCATTCTGTTAAAGGACATGTGTTGTTCTGCTGCCCTACAAATGTCTAAAATGTGTTTATGCTGCACCCATGAACAGACCAGGACTCTCGTCTTCTGTTAGGCAACTGTACTTTCCCCGGTGGTTTACTTTTTTAAAGACCATTTTTCTCTAGAAGAAGCATCGGGTTCTCACAACAAAAACGTTATTTCCTTTAATGTCTTGTTCTAAATCCACTCTGATCCTGTATTTGATCATGTCTATAAACCCCTCTATTTCAGCCCTGCTCAGAACAGGCTGTTTCTGTGTCTGTACCTTTAAGGCCTTGTCCCGGCAGCAGAAGCCGGGCTCTCGAGTAGATTGACTCCCCCAACCTTCAGCGAGGTGATCGGGCTCTACTACCACCCAATGTCCCTGACGCCCAGCCTCCACCACCGGACTGTATCGTCCCCACAACCACCGCCTGCTCCGACCTCCACCTCAGCGGGGACGAAGTGTGGACAACAGGAACGAGAGCAATACAAAGGAGAAATCCTTCCTGCAACTTATCCCATCTCTCAATATCCCATTTTTCTAAACAATGAGTAAGATCTTTTAGCTTCTCTTTTGTAAAGCGTAGGTGTGAATGTGAGAGTGGCTGGTTGTCTGTCTCTATATGTCAGCCCTGTGATTGACAGGTGACCAGTCCAGGGTGTAACCCCGCCTCTCACCCAATGACAGCTGGGATAAACAACACGTAAGAAGTGAACTCATCATCAGTATCATTAAAGTCCATTTCTAAGCACTTCAAGCAGTCGCACACAAAATCACCAAAACATCCACATAAAGTTTTATTTAAAAAAAAAAAAAAAAAAAAAACATTTTCAAAGTTTGACACTACTCAGAGTTTTGAGGTGAAGCTTAATATTTCCAGAGATCAAATGAAACATCTGCACAGCTGTGACCGGACATGAAAAGGTTCTTTAAACGACGTGAAGACGGATCATTCAGGAAAACATTCTCCTGTCGTTTCAGTCCAGTGGAGATCAAACGTGTAGTTTACATTTCTGGCCGAAATGACGATGTGTTTGTGACATCAGAGGGCGTCGTCATTCACACATGAAGACAGAGAGACGTGGTTTTAATGTCTTGTGTCAGACTCTCACTCTCTCCGGGTGAAGGATGAACCTTCAAAAAGATGTGGTTGATCAGCTTTCCCAGTGTCATTGAATGCACCACAGAACTGCTCCAACAGAGCATGATTGACAGGGAAAGAAAAGTCGGACTGAAGTCATTCCTTCAGACAGCAGCTCCCCCTGCAGGCTGAGGCGTGTCACTACAGGACAGACTGAAGGTCAGACAGACGGGTTGTCCTTCACGCCTCCGGCTCGTTCTTCTTCACGCCGTCTGCTGGTTCTGCAGCTGTTTGGGGAGCTTCCTGCGGTCCTTCCCGGCGTTCCTCTTCCTCTTCTTGCTCAGGAAGTTCTCCAGTTTTCCGCTCTTCTTCAGCTCCTGATATTTCTCCGCCAGCTGCAGCTTCTTCTTATCCGCTGGGAAAACAAAACAGTCAAAAATTAAAACACATGAATCATTTAAAATGTTGCTGAAGCTGCAGAGAATCGGCGTGGAAGTGTTCTTACAGTTCTTGAGGAAGAACGGGCGAGCTCCCTGATTGGCTCGTTCTCTCTGCTCCCTCTTGAACTGCAGCTCTCTCTCTCTCTGCTCCTCGCGGCTCTTCCTCGCTCGCTCCTGGTTTTCCTGCACACGGTCACAGTTCACACGTTAACAAATGATCGTTTGACGGTCTTTTGATTTGTGCTAAATGTTGAAGAGGAAGTCAACCTGATAACAGATATCAGATGCAAGTTTTTTTGAGCCCCGTTTCCACCAGGCGGTCCGGTTTGGTTCAGTAGACCCTGATCCTGTTTGTGTTTTCACCCTTACATGGTAAGCGTGCTATGAGCCAGATAGCGTTAGCCGCACCAGCTACGTTATAGTATGACATCACAGCAGCGTGACACAGTGTAGACCGCCAATAAATTCTACCAAGAAGAAGGGCAACAATGGAGGACGTCCAGCAGAGGTCAGCTCCCCGTGGTCGTCCATGGGGCGGAGCTACACGCTGACATCAGTCACAGGAAACAATATCCTGTAGATCTCAAAATCCACAGGATATTT
>NC_089195.1:35588944-35776444 GCF_963930695.1 Labrus bergylta
AGCAAGACCCCCCCCCCCCCTCGGGAAAAAACAAATCCCTGCAAGGAGATACTCAAGGACATACATAGTGGGGCATTTTACAACAGCAACAAAAATAATAATAAACCAAAATGAACAAGGAAAGGCCAAACAAAGGGAGGTAAATATGAAGGTTCCTTCACAATGAAGTCAAAGCGGAGTTAAAACACGGAGAGGAGAGTTAGGAGGAGGACGAAAGAGGAAGATGGTCAAAGAGAATAAAATACAAATTATGTAATAAATCATAACATATACAGCACCTTCTTCACTGATGTTTTATCATCTACAGGCTGCGTTATTATCATTGCATGCAGAGATTCTCAGGTGTGACACCACTGCAGTGCTTTGAGTCACGCCTTTATTCTGAAAGTCGTACCGGAAGTGGTGATATTCTCTGCGGTTGGGGGGGACTCACCGGGCGGTGTTGCTGTGTTGATTGAACGCTTGTGATCCAAACACCCCGAGAGGGCAGACGGCTTGTGGACGTTGAGCAGGATTATCACCCAGCAGGAGAGCCGCTCCTCCTCCTCCTCCTCTTCCTCCTCCTCCTCCTCCTCCTCCTCTTCCTCCTCCTCCTCTTTGTTTTCTGCTCCGTTCATTCAGAACTCCTCCTGAGCGCTGTCTGCTGTCCCTCCTCCTCTCACAGCCTCCTGATTTCTTCTTCTGTCCGGAGGTCTCGTCTCACCGCAGACACACTCCTCCTCCCTCAGGCCTGCAGGTTCACCGCAACAGGTCGAGGAGGAGCCGAGGAGTCAGGATGATGTGATGAGGACGCAGAGGAGGAGACAGGAGGAGGACAGGTAGCAGCGCGGCACGAGGACCCTGCAGTGTGTGTGTGTGTGTGTGTGTGACAGAGAGGAGGACTGCCAACATGATGCCGGTGAGTGTGAAAACACACACTCTGACACACGCACACACACACTCCGGTTTTATTTTCCATTCACGTTTTTTTTTTTTCAGCCCGTGAAACTATCTCCATAGTAACAGGCTCCATCCTCCGTAACCTTAGTAACGCTGTCACGTGTCTTAATACAGACCTCTTTGTGTGTTTATTTAGATCCTTTAATGACATGTTGATCAATCTGTCTGAAGTTTAAGTTTGTAAAAACACGTTTAAGTACAAACGGAGGGATCACCTCACATCCTGGTTCTGGGTTTTAATTAATAGAGATGCACGATCCACTTTTTTTCAGTTCCGATACCTTTGTACCGATACTGATTCCGATATTTTAAAATAAATAATTTAATTAATTTAACTACGTGTACACAAATGCACGATATCAGTCTTGCGTATCCTGCGGTGGTTTCCGAGCGTTGGTTTTGCACGTCCTCAGAAATCAATGTTCTGGTCTGCGACATGCAGTATGCACATAACCACTAGGGGCAGTGTGGAGTTATATGGTGAGGAGACCTGAAATCACGACGTCGGAGACACGGACATGGGCGGCTGTGGATCAGTTGGTAGCCTGCAGCGACGTGTCCGACGTGTCCGACGTGTCCGACGTGTCAATCATCTTAAAGGTCTCTCTCTCTGCGGGGATCCTTTAGCAACAACTGGAGCCCGTCAGGGACAAAAACAACGACTCTGAGTGGACGCACTGTGATTCAGACATTACAGCCTGTGTAATGCCGATAACTTTTTGTAAGAGGGCGGCTGTGGTTCAGTGGTAGTCGGTCGTCTCTCAACCAGAAGGTCGAGGGTTTGAACCCCAGCTCCTGCAGCTACATGTCCGATGTGTCCTTGGGCAAGAAACTCAACCCCAAGTTGCTCCCACTGCTTCTTCAGCGGTGTATGAATGGATGAGTTAATACTGATGGACTCTTTACTCAGCGGCCTCTACCATCAGTGTGTGAATGGAGACCAGGTTTAAAGTGGATTATGTTGCAGCCATTACAGACTGTTTCCTGGCTGCTGGATGATCCGATGTACTCGAGCAACTCTTCAACTTTTTATACTTTTTAGACATTTGACACTTTAAAACAATGCAAGGTTTGGTCGAAGTTTTAAAATCAATCAGAACCCATTTGTAGGAGCCATAAATGTGAGTTGATTGTGTGTTTGGTGTCATGGGTTGTTCACTGATTTGTTTATTGTTTGCGGTCTGCTTGTTCCTGGTGGTGGGTGTGTTCACCGGAAATCTTGTGGTGATGGCAGTGATTATATGAGCCGCACTCACCTGTTCACCTGGTTTTTGGCTTGGATGGAGAGAGGGGGTGAGCGTGGGAAGAGAAAATGTCTGTTGACCGCCACACTACACTATACTGCGATCGCAAGTTGATTTGATGACCCGATAACTGCGGTTGTAGTATCTTGTGTTGTTTTTTGGAAGAATAAATGACTAAAGCGTCTTGGATCTGGAAGTCATTTCTAACAACAGCGCGTCACAGCTTCACTCCCGTGTTTAGTCCCTCGCGGCACTCTTTTTTGGCCGATATAGCCGCAATACCCTTCATCATTTCATCTGTTTTAAAGCCTCCAAAGTGCAGAACGAGATGTGTGCGAGGATGTTTTTGTTTCAGTTACATTGAATCGAACAGGTCGGGGTTGGTTTTGGCACAGTGCAGTTCCTAGAGCAACTCCTCTTTTTTGCATTCTTTGTACGGGATGGAGATAAAGTAACGTTGGTTCAGCTAGTCGATCAAAGGTTTGTGGGTGTAAAACAGAGAGCCCTCTACGATAAGGATGTGAGTCTCCTCTTATTAACACCATGAGATTACTCAAACTTCACCGGGTTATCCAACAATGAGTTTGCTCTTTAAAGAGTCCTGTTCAAACAATCGGAAGGTGTATATTTAAATATAATAGAAGTAATGGGTCATATCTAAGCTCAGAGAGAGGGAACAGCGCAGAGAGCAAATCACAGCCGAGCTCGTCGTCAGTCCAACAAACGTCTCCAGCAGACGTTCAGTAAATCCTCCACTGATTACAGAACCCGTCTCTGAACCATTGCCTCCCCTCAGAGCAGAGCGGCTCTCCTGGTTTAAAAAAAAAGGGAACTGAGACATTTTGGTTTCTGGTCCCGGTGGATCACAGCGACTCCCTGGTCCTGGTTTGAGTCTGAGTCCCGTCAGACGTCTCTCTCTGTTACACGGTCTGACCTTCAGAGGAGTCTAGTGATGTGGCTGCAGATTTATTGTCCAAAAGAAAGCTTGTTGTGAAATCCTCGTTTGATTTAAAGTTCAAGTGTTTAAAACTTTTGGAACTGCATCAGATAGAATCAGAAATAGAACATGATGGTATTCATAAGTATGTTTCCTGCAGTGTAGAATCAGAATCACCTGGAGATAAGAAACGCCTTGTTTTAATACCCTAAAACTTTTAAACGCCTTGTTTTAATACCCTAAAACTTTTTTTTTTTGGCTCTACCACAGATGCACATCCACAGGATATTTGTGCAAGTTGAAAATTTGCAACTCTGAGCGACAACTCATTGACATGATTCATGTTTCAAATTCTTATCAGCGTTGCGATTCTCTAAACCTGCTGCACGACCTGAGGGTGCATCAGAAATGGCAGAAACATGACTCAAAAACAAAACAAGCGTCGTGTGTTATTGGCCAAGGGGTTAGCTCGCAATTCTTATCTTGTAACATTTTAAATAGATTCAAATCTTCCAAAAATCGAAATTCAGCCAGTCTATCAGATGCCTGGAGTAGGTCCTGAAGTATGGACTAATTCAAAAATAGACTTTGAATCCAGATTTGTTTTGAATCATGAGACATCCAAAGATCCCCTGCCCTGCTCTCTGACTTTATCCACCGTCCTGTCTCTCCAATAAAACATGAGCCTGAACATAAAGCCACTGAGGGGCCGCTAGTTCCTATAAAGTGTCAGACCTGAACCCAGAGGGGACAACTGCTGGAGCTATTTGAGAAGGATGTTGAATGTTAAATGATGAAACAGGAAGTAGATGTTGAGGAGAGGAAGTTGCTTTGGGGAACCTGAGGAAATAAACTTCTCTTCACACCATTTACAAACTTATCATTCAGACAGCAGCGTGTAAAGGAGGGGGAAGGTCGTGCAGGTCTTTGTGTGTGTGTGTGTGTGTGTGTGTGTGTGTGTGCGCGTGTGTGTGTGTGTGTGTGTGTGTGTGTGTGTGTGTGTGTGTGTGTGTGTGTGTGTGTGTGTGTGTGTGTGTGTGTGTGTGTGTGTGTGTGTGTGTGTGTGTGTGTGTGTGTGTGTGTCGTCGTCCTCCTCCTCCTCGGGCAGTAAATCCATCCCTAAATGTTTCACACATTCTTCCTTGAAAAACGCTTCACACCCCGATCATCGCTCTGCGTTCTCTTCATCCTGCAGGCAGAGCTCGGAGCTCGCCGTGCTGCTTGGTAACTGTTGCCACAGCGACCACACACACACACACACAGACACACACACACACAGACACACACACACAGACACACGCACGGTGTTCAAGGTCGTATGGGAGCAGTATTATTTTAGTATTCCTCGGATGATGAGGAACTAAAGCAGAGGAAGTTGTAACCTTCATTTACAGTCGGGCGCTTTGTTCCATTGTCTTTAGAACAGGAAGTTCCTCTCGATGACGGGGTGAGAAAGTCACGACGAGCAATCATGTTTGGAACCCAATAAGTACAGTTAGCAACACGTGTGACTTTCACGCCTCAAAGTAGTCGTTTCAAAGTCGATCTAATAGGACAGTAAGTCTCTCACACGTCCACTGATCGCCTGCTTTCAGCTCTATGTTAGCTTGACAGCGGGCTGCGTGCAGCTTTACGGCACTAGCCAGTTAGCTCGTCTCTGTTCTGTTTGATACGATGACTGAGGCTAAGAAGAGAGAAAGAGAGAGAGTGTTCATCCCTGCAGATATTATTCAGAACAGACTGAGACGTAGCGTTAGCCTGTGTCGTTAGCGGTGTCATTGTTAATCTCGTGTTAAGCAGCTTTACCGCGTGCAGACATTTTTTCATGGTTACTTTTTGGTCTTTTTGTGACTTTAATTTGGAGATAGGACAGAGTCGTATAGAGTAGTGTTGTAGTCAAGACCTCACTCACCGAGACCCGAGACCAGAATGCTCCAAGACCAAGACCATAAATATCTCTGAAAAATCATCATCTTGCGTTTAGGGGGCGTGTCCCTCACTTAGACCGTAACACCGGGAAGGTAGCAGTCGTAACCGGTGGATAAAAATCAAAATATGAATGAATTGAAGTTATTTGTTCTTTTCCTTCTAATCTCAGTAATGACTTGGTAAAACAGCCAATCAGTGGCTTGACCGGTCTTGATTTATAATCTGGAGTCCGCCCAGTCTGAGACAGAGACTAGACCGAGTCAAAATGCTTTAAATTCCGAGACTGAGACCTTCAAAAAGGGAACAGTCTTGAGACCAAGACCGATTTCAATACTACAACACAAAGATAGAGTCAGAAGTCAGGATGAGAGAGAGAGAGGGGAATGGCATGCGGGAAAGGAGCCACAGGGCGCCCCCGCTTGGAGCACTGTAGCCTCCGTATATGGGGCGCATGCACTAACCACTAGGCCACCGGTGCCCCGTGAATTTTGAAGTTATTAATGAAGAATACTCTCAGTAAGATTTGGGTACCTGGAGAAAGGAAACCAGCACTGAAAAGAAATGACCTTCCATAAAGTCTGTTGTTATTTTGTATTAGAAACTAAATCAAACTACCAGCCTGAAGCTCTCGTCGTGTTCTGGATCATGCTGACGTTAAGCGCGTTCAGGTACTCATGATGTTTACGATGTTCCAGCTGGAAGTTTTTATTTCATCGTGACTGAGGAGTCAACGAGGCCGCAGTGACTGTTCATATTGACTGTGGGCTAATTGATTTCCGATGACCTCGTTTGAGAGCCTTTTCCAGTTAGTGTACAATCTACAGCGACACACACACACACACACACACACACACGTACGGCGTCGGAAAAACAAAAAGAACGGGCTGATTATGACGAGGAAAATATGAGTGAGTGATCCTAATAATGAACAGCAGGCAGCCAATCAGAGAGCAGCCTGCGCTCCAGAGCTCAGTGTCAACAATAGTTCAGTGAAGCTTCCTGTGTTTTTGTTGTTGTCTAACGTGGCATCCTGAACAGCAGGCAGTGTGTGTGTGTGTGTGTGTGTGTGTGTGTGTGTGTGTGTGTGTGTGTGTGTGTGTGTGTGTGTGTGTGTGTGTGTGTGTGTGTGTGTGTGTGTGTGTGTGTGTGTGTGTGTGTGTGTGTGTGTGTGTGTGTGGTTCATTAATCCCATATCGGTGCATCACGTGAGGCTGGCGACCATATGGCTCCGGTCCACATTGCCTACAAAACATTTTTGAATGCGACTGCCAGCTGCTACACGTTTCCCCAAGCAGAGAGACAACACACATGTGCACACACACACACACACACACACACACACACACACACACCAGGACTCACTGGAAAAATCAATCAAACAATACTTAATTAGTTCCACTCGAACAGTATTTTATGTTTTCTGTGTTTAAAGTTAAATTTCAGATGTTTATTTTGAACCAGCTGTTGCATCGCTCTCTGTGCCGCTAACAGACTTCTCGAGAACTTTGCAGAACAGGAAGTTGTTGGTTAACTTGTTTATCTTTGAAAGAGAAAAGCTATAAAGCAAACTGACTGATGGAGGCCGGGGTAGACCAGCAACTCCCCTTCATCCTGCAAGGGGAAATGACTGTTTATCTCAATGGAGTCTGGTGGATTCAGCCGTTACATCCTGCCCTTCAAAGCCTCCAGACTGCATGGATTCAAAACTGTTATTGTATTTTTGTGTTTATGTGAAACCTCAGAGTTTTAAAGGAGCGATATGTAACTGAGACACCTGGTATTTAAAATTGGTACTGCAGGCCAAATTCAAAACATTGTAGAGAGCTGTCTCCCCCCCTCCCCTTCTCTCTAGAGTCAATGCTCACGCAGGTTGCCATGTGGTGGACACTGAAGCTTCAGTGTTTAGCCAGCTCTACGAGCAGAAATGTGCTCAAACTAGGATCAATGTTGGAGATGCTTTTGAAAAATGGAGAGAGGTTAGAACACAGAAAGGTTTACAGACCCATGCAGAGCTGGATAAACACTGAAGCTTCCACATGGCAACCTCCGTGAGCATGGACTCAAGAGAGGAGGGGTGCGGGGGAGACAGCATGTACAAACAAACATTTAAACCCCAAATTGAATTAAGAAATAGCTCAAAGAAAACATATCAAATGTTGAAACCGAGAAATGTCTTTGTTTTTGGAAGACTGTACGTCCCATGCTTAATTGAAAATGGTTTAAAGAAGACGTGTCAGATGTTTAAACAGAAACATTTTATTGTGTTTGGAAAGTTTAAAGCCTGTTCTGAACACAATAGCAGCAACATGTTTCAAGCAACATTAATGAAAAATGTTTCCAATTTAAAATGCTGAAGACAAAGATGCAGCTCATGAAGGAAGTTTTTCATCATAACCTCTCAGTCTTGACCCGTTTAGAGAGAAGAACTCTTATAATCAATGAAACCTTTATGGCCCCTCTAGGGGAAAAAGTCCTTCATCAAGAGCATGATAACATAAAACAGGCAAAAGACATCAACAGCCTTACTGGACATCCCATAATAACATGAACTACAGTCAGTCAAATGGCATGACCACATGTATTGTTGTGGTGTCTCAGACTGGTCAGCGACAGGATTAAACCTCGCCTCATGTCGATGACTCGTCATTGTTTTGAAGAAGCTGTTGACTTCCCTCAGATGGTCCATGGTTCATTAATTTCCTCTCAGCAGCACAAGGGGGAGGGGAGGGGAGGGGATGTTTGTGGGTCTGAGGGTGGAATTAAGCAGCGTGATGCTGTGCTAATTCCTGACAGGATTAAGAGCTGCAGCCTAACGAGGACTCGACCTGCCCAACAACTGACTCCCTGACCGAGAGAAACAAAGACAGAAACACACAGCGACAAAGTCTGATCCCATAGGAGTCTAGGATAATTCAAGTCTTCAAGTCTTCTTCAGTACAGCTGAATGATGGTGTCGTTTAGAGTAAGCTTCATGAAACTTTGATATCATTGAATATTTGATACCATGGCAACAAAAAATATAAGTCCTAGGCACCCAATAATTGTAGAGAAACTTCTTTAGACTGTCTTAATCAAATTGCAGGAAAACATTTTTAAGGTTTCAACTGTTCGATACTGTTGATGATTCATGTAAAATCCACTTCCCCATGTTTCTCTAACACTAATGTGTCTCTAGTCCGTCTACAAACCCCCCAATGATGAGAAAAGTCCATCCTCTCCTTCTTTTGCCTGCTCCACTTTTCCGAAAATGTGTGCTCAAACAAGCCGTTTGGAGATTTTCCCTTCATGACATCACAAAGGGCAGTAGCCCCTCCCCCAGGTGGGTGACACTCCCACAGCTAGGTGTTTGTTCTGCCCTCTGAGTCTGCCTTCTCACCGTAAACAATAGGACATGGAGCGAGAAAGCCCGAGACACCCAAACCCTTCCAGAGAGGGGGCGTGGTCAGTCACAGCTCATTTACATATTTAAAGGTACAGACACAGAAACAGCCTGTTCTGAGCAGGGCTGAAATAGAGGGGTTTATAGACATGATCAAATACAGGATCAGAGTGGATTTAGAACAAGAAACTTCACACACGTTTTGAGGAGCTCTGAGAATTATTTAAACTGAAGAAGAGGAGGAGAATATGTCACCTTTAAAACATGGTATCAAAAAGGTATCATGCATGACTATATACATGTAAAGGAGTCGTGTCCTGACATCAGCAGCAGCTCTACACCTGAAACTGTTCCCTCGAAAAGACGAACTACCTCCTCCGCCGTTGTTGTTGACAAAGCTGATATCAGAAGCCCCGCCCTTTCTTGATGTTGATTGGCTGGTGATGTATCCAGAAAACATTGCCAACATATTCTTGCAATGTTGAAGTTGTGCAGCAGCGAGCATGCAACTTGATCACTGAAAACAGGAAATGACACAATATTGGGTGTCTATCTAAAGCTTGTTTTTTTGCTCCCATGTTATCAAACATGAACTACTGTCATAGGGGAGTTTAAAATTCTGCCACCATGACAACGCTATCCCTTATAGAGCCTTAATAACCAGCTATATGTCAATGACAGGAGGTCTCACTCCCCCGTCCCTGTTGTCGTCCTGAGAGGGGCACAGCCTCTCCTCTCCACGCTCTGATTGGCCGCTGAGTTTCCTGGTTGACCTTGGCGTTGTGACTGACGGCGGTGACCCACTTCATCTGCAGGGAACCTGAATGAAAACAGCCGCGCTCCAGTTCTCCCTCAGAGCCGTGCAGTATGTAGGACATGAGGACACGGAGGACTCGTTTATCTCTGTCATTGAGTTTATAGAAGCGTTTTCACAGAAGCTGAATGTTTTCTTTGATTCTTGAGTTTTCTGTTGATTAAGCTGCGTAATCTGAGCGAGCTACCTCTGAGCGGCCAAACCAGGACGGCACTGACGGAGTGAATCCTACCTTAAAAAGCCTTTCCCTGAGTAATAAGGACTTAAAAAAAACAACATTTAGACTTTTATTAAAAATCCTCCTGATGTTTGACCTGCAGGTCACCGCAGGAAGCTTTTCTGTAAGCTCTTTGATGGAATCTCGTTTCTCAGCAAGGATCATAGTTTATCTGCTAACTTCAAAGTCAAACGTTTTATTCCGATACGAACAACAAGTTTAGCACATATGGATGGTTATTTTGTTATTCTGGCTGATTTATAGCAGAGTCTACTTGAAACCAACCAATGAAATGAATCGATCAAATGTCAGGTGTGTTTTTTTTGGCCAACCGTGTAGACCCATTAATTACTCAGTTACCTTTTTAAAGCTTTTATTTTGACATTATCCACCAGCTTCCTGTTTCCTTTATTTTTCAGAAGTGACCGTACTTAGACAAGAAGGTGGAGCAGGAGAGAACCTCTAACTAGCTGCATCTATATGATAATCAATGGGGTGCATATTTCTCTCACTTATGAACTGGAGTTTAGACTTCTTGGCCAGTCTGAAGAAAGCAAAAACATCAACATTTAAGAGTGCACTCCAACAAGGCTAAGTTGTCCTGTACCGTACTAAAGCACCCTTGACCCCAAACTGTTCTTGTACCAGGCTGTAAACATGTTCATTTCTATTAGGGCTAAATTGTCTAGATATTTTCAGGAGTGCAGATGTGAAAACAGCTTATAACATGGAGCTCTATGGGGACTGACTCACTGCAGGAGACAGACTCCAGTGGACCCTGGAGGAACTTCAGCTGTAAAGTTGGACATTTTAACATGGGGCTCTATGGGGACTGACTCACTGCAGGAGACAGACTCTATTGGACACTGGAGGAACTGCAGTTTTTTAGAAGTCATATTTTCGGCCTTGTTTTTCTTCCCTGAAGATTTGTAAGACATAAATCAACACTTGGTGTTCTGAAGAGTTTGGAGATAAAATCTGAAAACAGGCTGAGATTAAATCTGTTTATTAGGATATGTTGTTGTCCGTTTTTGTTCGCTGGTTGTGCGAGTGTGTAGAGTTTGGATTCGTCAGTTCCAAGCACAACTTTTCTGAAGATACATAGTGTTCCTAGAATCTTGGCAATGACTTATTGTGGTGAAAAGAAAATATTTTTCAGGCTTCATTCAAAGACAGAATGAGGACAGAAGAGAGACTGAGCTGAATGCACAAACACTCAGCATTGCTTTCAAATCTTTAGAAACCCTGAAGGACAATCCAGTGACCTGGGAAACACCATGGGCTGTTTTATATTCATGTCAGGGAAGCCCTATATCTGTTTCTACCACAAAGAAGCAGCTGGAGTTTATTTGTCTGGGATCCCTTTCTCCTTTTCCTCTCATGCACCAAAAATACAGGGACCTAATCGAGCTGTTTCTTCACGTCTGCTCCTGCCTGAGCTTTATTAGAACCTCAGAAACAGCAACAACAAGCTGTGTGTGAACGGTGCTGCAGTGAGTGTCTGCTCTGGATCTGAAAGGTCAAAGACGGCCGCTCGTTTGTCATGTCAGACGGAGTGAAGCGAGGAGAAGAGGGAAGAAATCAGCTCAGTATCAGGATAAATACAGGCTGGAAAACGCTGAACACCGGCCGTCTGCAGGTTGGCGGGAGGTGCTGGAGGCAATCTGGCTCTGGGCCTGACAGCAGATACCCTGCTGAAGTAACAGATGGCCCAATGCATCATGGGAGCTCCAGGATGTCCACAAATATCTGTTTTAGTCTTAAATAGCACGGAGAGCTCTGATAAAGGTGAAACCGGTCATGTCAGATATTTACAACGAGCACCATCTGTTCAAAGACAGGCCGACTTTCTAAAGCTGTTTGATTGTAAAAATGGACATTAAGAAGTGTTAAGTTTGTTTAATCTTTTGGCACATCTCATATCTCTTTGTTTCCTGAATCTGAGACTCAGTGTTATTTTTAAACCTGGGCTCGAATGTTACGTTTTGGGGATTTAAATAACTTAAAGGAATAACAGGTGCAGGGATTAGAGCTGTAGATTCCTTCAGCCTGCAGCAGTGAAACAAGCTGTAATGGCTGCAACAAAATCAAAGCTCGTCCACTCAGAGTTGCCTGACACATCACAGAAAGGATCCCTACAGAGAGTGACCTTTTGTTAGGGGACCCCAGGGGTTGTTGATGTAGAGGTTTGTCCTCCAGTATGTAACTCTGACCCCTAGTGTTTAAAATGGGTACTGCAGTCCAAATTCAAAACATTATAGAGAGCTGTCTCCCCCCCCCTCCTCTCTAGAGTGGATGCTCACACAGGTCACCATGTGGTGGACACTGAAGCTTCAGTGTTTATCCAGCTCTGCATCGGCCTGTAAACCTTTCTGCGTTCTAACTTCTCTCCAAAAGCATCTCCAATATTGATCCTACATAGAAAACCTCAAAACAGATTGAATAAAACTTCTTTAAAGGAGGGTCATCATCTCAGAAGAAACTCTAAAAGATTTCCTTTTTCTCTACAAGAACGGTCTTTATGTTTTTGGCAGTGACTAGTTGAATTAGTGTTGGACAGTTCAGTACATTTAGAGATGAAACGGGTACATTTAGAGTATTACAAACACATTACTGCCTCTCTTAAAGGTACAGAGGATGTGACCTCGGCACTCTCAGTTTGATCTCTGATCCTGAAGCCCGAGTTGTAAATGTTCCATCAGATGCATGTCACTATTCATGGGATAAATCAATTTAGCCTGTTCCTGTCTGCTCTGTGTTTGTAGATGTTCCTCACCGTGTACCTGAGCAACAACGACCAGCACTTCAACGAGGTTCCCATCACGCCGGAGACGCTGTGCCGGGATGTGGTCGATCTCTGCAAGGAGCCCGGAGAGGCCGACTGCTACCTGGCCGAGATGTGGAGAGGCTCAGGTGAGTTTATAAAGAAACTTCTGAAGATCTGAACTATGACATCTTAACACCAATAATTATATCTTTCATTTTCTTGTTTTAACCAATCAGAGCGCGTTGTGGGAGAAGGAGAGCGGATGTTTGAGGCGTTGCAGCGATGGGGGCAACAGAGGGGGGAGGTTCGTTACCTCCTGCGTCACCAGAGAGCTCCAGGGCGGGATGCAGGTAAGGAACACCTCATTCTCAGAGGCATGAACTCAGAGTTCACTGCTGGGGCGTCATCAGTACTGACTCCAGGACTCCTTGTGTTCAATCAGCAACACAACACATTTCTTTATCCCAGCTATGAAATCAACAAAATAAAACGCTGCAGCTCAAAAAAGAGTCTTAATTGAGGCAACAATTTCCTACAATTCAAACAAAGAGAGTAAGAACAAGACAAGCAAGGATCTAGAGAGGAGGAAACAATGCAGGAAGTGCAAACAAACAGCTTTAAGTATCAACCACACACACAGGTGCTGACAGAATTGACCAGAGGTGCTGACAGGAAGTGACCAGAGGTGCTGATAGGAAGTGACCACAGGTGCTGACAGGAAGTGACCAGAGGTGCTGACAGGAAGTGACCAGAGGCAGAGCACAACATCGACAGCTGTTCTTAAAAGTTTTTATCAGCATCAAAACCATCCTGAATATCGTAATCATCATCATTAAGGTTGTAGGTGTTCATGAAAGAGCTGGGTCTTTAGCTTTTTTTTAAAGGTGCAAAGGGACTCTGCAGATCGAATGAAGTATAGAAGTTCGTTCCACCACCAGAGGGCGACAAAGAAACATTTACAGACAGGTTGAGTTTAAGGCAAGAGGATTAAAAACAAATCAATGCAAAAACATGAAAATTGCAAACTTTTTGTTTTTGCGCAAGTTGAAATTTCCATCTCAGTCCACAGGCCTTTATGCCCTGACATTGAAGTCAGACAATCAGATAACTAAGATCAATACTAACAAAGGGACAAGTAGCTGGTCAATAACTTCCTTTTCATGGTATCATGAGTACGTTTTTGTTCATATTGGGTAATGTCGGAGGTTCTGTGTGAAACTACAGAAGATATCAAATTGTAATCAGCTTACGTGCAGTAGCTGGACCCTGAGGTTTTTCTGGTGTTTTTTGTTGATGGATTGGGATCCTTTTTTTTATTTCTGTCCCAAAAACCAGGAGCAAATCACTCTTCTGTTTGTGACTGCTTTCAGTGATGGATTAATCCACATCAGATTTCTGACCTGGGTGGTACTTTCCTCAGAGAGAGAGAGAGAGAGGCTGAATGTGAACAGATTTCCTTTCCCCCGATTTTTAGCACCAATGAGATTTTGTTTTGTCTTTTTTGAGCTGCAAGGGGCACCGGTAGCCTAGTGGTTAGTTGACATGCACCATGTACAAAGGCTACAGTCCTCAAAGCTGGAGGCCCAGACATGAACCCTACCTGTGGTACCTTTTCCACATGTCATTCCCCACTCTCTCTCTTTCACTGATTTCTGCCTCTATCCACTGTCCTATCTCTCAAGTAAAGGCGCAAAAGCTTCAAAATAAACCTTTTTTGAACTGTAATCAGTTGGGAATATTTTAACAAAGGAAGGTCATCAGGTTACACAGATAAACATGGGTGTCATCTGCATAATGTTGATATCAGAAGTTGTTTACAAGCATTTGGTCCAAATCAAATGTTTCTCCTCAGCAATGCAAACAAACAAAAAATCAGTCTGTACCAAAAACAGTGGACTCTGACCCTCATAACCATCTATGAATGTATGCTGTTAGCATACTCATTTCTAAGGTAGCATCAACAACTGAAGTCTGTCTTCTTGTTCAGGTGGATCCAGAGTTGCAGACCCGATGATGAAGAGGAACCAGGTGAAAGCTTCTGTGGAGAGATGTCTGGAAAACGGGGTGAGAGGCCTTTTTTTTAACAACAACAAAAAGTCCAGAGTGATACCCAGGTCGTCTTTAGCCTAGCATTGCTTATTATATTGCAGTTGGCAGTTAGCGTTGCAGCTAATGTTAGAACAGATAAATAGCTAGCTACCAAGGCAACCAACAACAAAGTAAAAAAATATTTACAAAAATCTTATTACGTCCTCAGGCTTCTGTGCTTTAACTTTACATCTTTCTAAACCCTGTACAGAAGGTGACTGACTGTGTGTGTTTTTGTGTGTTGTAGGTGTCAGCTCCTCGTCTTGACCTGACGCTGAGCGACCTGCAGGATCTGGCGACCCGGCAGCAGCAGCAGATCAACGCCCAGCAGCAGCTCCTGGCCTCCAAGGTACGACACATCCTGCACACTAAAGTGATGCTATTGCTAATGCTAATGCTAATGCTAATGCTGGTGTCAATATAACTTCCAATATACCACTTCAATCACTTAAAGTCATGCTACAGAGGACTCTAGGAATTAACTGAAAGGAACATGTTTTGTTTTCAAAGCTGTGACATCAATCTCTTTAAAGACACCGGACATGACCAATATCCAGTGAAGATAAACACCTTACTTTTCACTCATTATTCTAACACAAATAAATGAACTAGCTGGTTTTCCCGCGGTGTTGCAGGAGCAGCGGCTGCGGTACCTGAAGCTGCAGGATCAGCGTCAGCAGCAGCAGGAGGTTTCTGAACAGGAGCGACTGCAGCAGCTCAGAGAGAATGCACAAAACCAGGAGGCCAAACTGCGACGGGTCCGGGGACTCAGGGGCCAGGTGGAGCAGAAACGCCTCAGCAATAGCAAACTAGGTTGGTACCCACCCCTAATTCAATTCAATGCGGTCAAACTTTGATTATAGCGACACATAGTGGCTGTTATCAAGATGGTCACATAAAAAGCAGCAGGATGTATTTATCATGGGCTTGTGCTGTTACCTCACAGCGAGGAGGTTTGAATTCCCCGTCTGACAGGAGCCTCTCTATGTGGAGTTTGCATGTTCTTCCCGTGCGTGTGTGGGTTGTCTCGGGGTACTCCGGCTTCCTCCCACAGTCCAAAGACATGCTTGTTAGGTTAACTGCTGACTCTAAATTGCTCGTAGGTGTGAATGTGAGTGTGGCTGGTTGTCTGTCTCTGTATGTCAGCTCTGTGATTGGCTGGCGACCAGTCCAGGGTGTAACCCCGCCTCTCGCCCAATGAAAGCTGGGATCGACTCCAGATGGCATGGATGGATGGATGTATTTAACATGTATACATGTATACATGAGCAGATGGACAGAACGAGGTTGATGAAAACTGTCGACCAGACGGCACAGACATGATCAGATTAAACAACATTAGATCAGATAGATGTGACCCTGACTTCGGGTCATCATTATGGAAATTACAAGATTTACAATGAACTGTTCATTCACATGTAACTGTGACTGTTTAATCCTTCCACATCTGTTGTGCTGTGTGTGTGTGTGTGTGTGTGTGTGTGTGTGTGTGTGTGTGTGTGTGTGTGTGTGTGTGTGTGTGTGTGTGTGTGTGTGTGTGTGTGTGTGTGTGTGTGTGTGTGTGAGAGTGTCATTTGTTTGAATGGTTCTTTAAAGGAGAATTCTGGTATTTTTAATCCAAGTCAGTATAGATTGCCCAACGGGAAACAGACTGTAATGGCTACAACTGCGAATGTGCTCTATTAAACATACAATATTTAGAATTTTATGACAATGTTTACATAAGAATACTTACATCACCTCAAATATTTCCAGTAGTCATCAAAGCCAGAGAAATCTGTAATTTTATAGTCCTAAAGGGACGTGGCTGCCATGACAGACACGACAAGTTTATCTTTGGTTGGGGGACGGGGTGGTAGCAGAGAGAACTCCCATGATTCCCCGCCAGCCTCGACATCATCTTTTGTTATTGTTTTGATTGAGAGCCCCCTGGTGGAGGAATTTCCATACTGTATCTTTAAAGGGTGATCACTGGATTTGAATCCCTGGGAGCTTTGTCTCTTGACAGATTTTAGGGTCTACATGACCGAACGGTCAAAAAAAGTTAAGGAATTTCACCAGCTTATTTGTCCATTGTTCAGCAGTGAAACAGAGTGTAATGGCATCAACAAACTCAACGAGAGTGATGTAACAGCTGTTTGTGGTTAAACAAATAATCTTCCTCGTTAACAACAAGGTTTATCTCTGCAGGATCCTTTCTGTGATGTTGTCAGACACTTAGAATAACAATCCCCAAAGATTACACTGCAGCCATTACAGCCTGTATTACTGCTGCTAGATGGAGAAATCTACTGGGGCGATTATAAACTTGTTATGCCTGTTGGTCCAAAAATATGTCAGACAGGTCCTCTTGTCTGAAATAAAAGGAGTATCTCTTAGGATTGAGGTGTTTTAGTTTTTGTTGAATGTCATGACTCAGATAAGGGTATCCACAGAGGACCTGTTGAGGTATCCATAGGTATGTCTGTATTTATTTCTTGTTTACTGCACACAGTTCTGTTTACATCTGTTTACATCTGTCAGTCCGATCACTGTCCACTTATATCTACTATTTTTATATTTTATATTTTAAGTTAAGTTTAAGCTTTAAGTTGTATTTAAACTGGCACTTTATATTTAGGTTAAAATGTTTCGTCTACCTGCACTGTTGTTATTTTACTGCTCTGTGTGCTTTTGAATTGCCCCCCAGGGACGAATAAAGTTTTTTGAATTGAATTGAATTGAATGGTGCACTCTCCACTTCCTGTTAACGTGTCTGTGTTCTTGTGTATGTTCTGTGTCAGTGGAGGAGATCGAGCAGATGACCGGCCTGTTCCAGCAGAAGCAGAGGGAGCTGCTGGTCGCCGTGTCCAGGGTGGAGGAGCTGAGCGACCAGCTGGAGGCGCTGAGGAGCAACAGATTCGAGCCTCCTTTTCCTCCGTCCTATCACAACAACACCTCCTCCACTGCTGAGCTGGAGCGCCTTTATAAAGAGCTGCAGGTGAGCGCTCAGACGAGGACTTATTTTTTAATCGTCAGTAGATAATGTGAGCGCATTTTGATGAATGTCAGATTCAATTTGCAGATTTAGTATCTTAAGCTAACCATTTACTTTTGGTGCTGAAGATAAACCAAACTGTGACTGTCCCACTATGTCTGCAGAACTTGGACTCTGAACTTGGACTCTGTATAGAATTGTATCATGTGGTATAGTTAGCATAGCGTAGCATGTTTTTATAGTATCCATCGTATTGAATCTTATCATACTTATCACACTTCATTGTTTCGTATTGTGTTGTATCGTAGCCTATCATGTTATACATATCATATCCAAGGTATCATATTTTATGAACACATTTATCACATAGTTGAAACATTAGGTAATAGTAGTAGTTTGGTTAGCTTAGAGGAAACAACATTAAGACTAAATAAAAAAAGCTAGTTGTCAAACTTGCTGGCTAGCTATCTTGGCAAAAGTCTAAAGCTAATGATCTGTAATGCTTCTGTTAGCTAGTTAGCAAGCAAAGTCTGTCTTAGTCATGTTTTTTTTTGTTCAAAAAACAACAAACTCTGAGTACAGCAATGAAAGAACATTTTTAAATATCACAAGAGTTTTTCAAGTCTAGGGTTACCATGTTGGACCAAGTTGATCTTTTCTCTACAGTTCCTGCAACTTGTGTTAGCCAAAAAAAGGTTAAAATAATTCAGCTTGGATGCATTCTTTTTTTTTGAAATCCTGAAGCAAGTTAAAGTTTAAAAACAGAAGGCAACAACTAACATTTCAGGAAAATAGCTCAAAATAAGCTTAATAATATGGTTGATCATTTAGCTAACCAGCTTACTAGACTAGCAAGTTTTAGCAGGGCCTACAAGCTAACTAGCAGATGTAGCCTTTGCGATATTAGCTTCCCTCTTTTTCACTGAGCTCCATCCTTGACCTCCCAGTTGAGGAACAAGCTGAACCACGATCAGAGCGGCCGGCTGCAGCAGCAGAGAGACAGTCTGAACAAGAGGAACCTGGAGGTGGCTTCGATGGACCGACGGCTGGCCGAGCTCAGACAGCGGCTCTGGAAGAAGAAGGCCGCCCTGCAGCAGAAGGAGAACCTGCCGGTGAGTTTAGACACACTCAGTCATGACACAACTTGTGGCGAGCATGAAATTGGTTTGTGCATCTGATGCTAATTTAAATTCTAACTTTCTACCAGGAAGTTTTTCCAAGTAAGGCAATTTTCTTTAGAGGACACAAGCTTCCTTCTGTAGACATTGTACTCTGCTTATTGTGTGTATGCCGCTTTCTGCAGGTGACTTCAGACGGCGTTGCACCTCAGCACTGCGGGGGCTCCAGAGTGGCGGCGGTGGGTCCGTACATCCAGTCGTCCTCCACTACAGGCTCCCAGGGGCCTCCAGTGCAGGCCCGACAGGAGGCTCTGGTGAAGCCAGCGTACCCTGACGGCACCGCCACCCTCCCCATGCCAGACTCGTCCCTGAAGCCGCCTCCCAGACCAGTAAAACCAGCTGCAGGTACTGAACCAGAATTTACTCTTAAAGGGTATTTACTAGATTTTCGTTCCTGGGTCATGATTCTCTCAACATATTTAAGGTGTAAATGACTGAGAGGTAAAAATGTTTAGATTTGAAATGTGTCTGCAGCTTGTACCAACTGTGTTTGTTTTGACTTTTCAGGTTTTGCCACAACAACAATCAACAAACTCTCTGACTGGACCGGCTCATTTTCTGAATCCAGTGGAGGGTACAGCCATGCGTCTACGCTGCCTCGGATGTCCAGTCACAGCTCCGGTCAGTCCCTGCACGCTTTAAACAATGTCTTTAAAATATGTGAGGTGACTTTTAGGCAACATTTAAGACTCCTCTGTCTGTCAGTGTTAGATCACAGGACGGCTAAAACATTTATTTCTCTTATTTTGTATTGATTATATTCTCAATACTTGGCCCTCCAAGCCCCTGCCTCCAGCTAGCCCAATTAAAGATGGCCGACATCAAAGAAATGTTTTGATGATTTTTAATGAATCCTTGAAAAACAAACTCTCTTTCTGGGCTTGTTTAAAAATGCTACAGATTAAATAAAAATATGTTTAATGATGATGATTGTCCCTCCTGTAGGTGGTAAAATCATCTCTGATCAGAAGGGTCTCTCTGTGTCCGACATCCCGCCCCCTGTTCCCTCACGGACCAATCACAGCGCTGAGAACCTGCTCAGAGACAATCAGGTATCAAAGGAGTCTCAAACTCCATCTTCATTCATTGTCTTGCAAATCAAAGAAGAGCCAGTAACGTGGGATTTATCCTCCTCTGTTGACAAAGTATTTCTGTGCTAACTCTGTATTTCTCTTCAGGCTGCAGGGAAAGGTCTTTCAAAGATGGCGGCTCCACCTCCACTTCCATCTAAGCCCAAACCGTTCTCCACCTCCGGCCCTCCGACCCTCTCTAAGCCCGCCTACAGCACGGGGACCTTCCCAGGTAAGGCACGGCCGGTCGGGGGTCACCACACCAGAGCTCCGGCGGGGGTTCTCTTCACCCACAGCAGCACCCTCCCTCTGCCCCACAAACAGGAGAGCCCACCGGCCGCCGCTGTACGCCCATACACCCCTGAGCTCTCGGAGGCTCCGCCCCCTTTGCTGCAGAAGCCTCAGACTCTGGCGGCTTCGTCTATCTACTCCATGTACACGCAGCAGGCCACACCAGGGAAGGGCTACCAGCCGAGCGGGGGAACACTGCCCCGCAGCAGCACCAGAGGTGATGCACAGAGGTCATTGTTACAGATGATGTCACTGTTTTTTTTTTTCTTACCACTGTAACTTTTGCTGCTTTGCTAAAGTGTTCATGATGGATAGGCCAGAACTTTGTAATATAGCAATAAGTAAGGTCTTTTACCTGCTTTTTGTAAAGTGTCTCGAGATAACACTTGTTATGAGTTGACGCTATACAAATAAAAATTGATTGATTGATTGATTGATTGATTGTTACAGATGATGTCACTGTTACTGCTGCAGGTGTATCTGATGATGTCACTTATACTTATGATGTCACTGTTACTGCTGGTTTTGTTCACACTGAGTCTGACTTCAGTGTCTCTTCTCTGTTCTCAGTTTACGGGAAACCAAAGAAGCCAACCTTCTCTGCAGACAGTGTCACCTTGAGCTCAGGGTCCGCTGTCTCTGACGGATGTGAGGCTGACAACAGTTGCCTTGGTAACAGCGAAGGTGTCACTACAGAGACATCAGAACGCTCCAACCCTCGACCTCTCAGCCCTACCAAGCTCCTCCCCTTCCTGTCCAACCCCCACAGGAACCCGAGCGACGCCGACCTGGAAGCCCTGCGGCGCCGGCTGCACCACGCCCCCCGGCCCCTGAAGAAACGCAGCTCCATCACGGAGCCGGAGGGCCCGGGGGGGCCCAACATCCAGAAGCTGCTCTATCAAAAGACCACTCTGGCTGCAATGGAAACCATCCCCATGGAGACGGTTGGTCCAGTGGGGGAAACACAGCCTGGAGTTCAGGAGGAATGGATGGGAGATGTGGATGTGATGCCCGAGGTCGACAACTTCAACCAACCACTGGATAGTAGCCCAGAGGACAACCTGACCCCGCCCCCTTTACCCCCCCGCTCACCCATTCCTGACCCTGCCTCCTGCCGCCCCCTGCACCCCCCTGTGGGGGACAAGGAGGAGAAGGAGGTGTGTCCCCCCGCCCCCCGGGACTACTTCTCAGAAGAGTTCCCCCCGTACCCGCCCCCGCCTTACCCCACCAGTGTAGAGGGGGAGCAGGGGGACGAGGGGCTCCACCTGCAGCCGCCAGAGGTCACAGGACAGGTCGCAATGCCTCCGGTGAGCCACAAAAACACTTGATAACTACATACAGTGTTTGATTTGAATTTAAATCCCTAACTTTACCTGTGACTGTCCTCAGGGTAAGAAGTCGATCCTCCGTAAAGCCGGCTCAGAGCGGGGCGACCGCAGCGTGAGGGTCAAGTTCAACCCTCTGGCCCTGCTGCTGGACTCGTCCCTGGAGGGGGAATACGACCTCGTCCAGAGGGTCATTTATGATGTGAGTCATGATCAAATCCAACAGTGAAAGAACGTCCTGTGGATCTTTTTAACCCATTAATGACCAGCGACTGAATTGAGTATGTGATGGAAAAGTCCACCAGATGTTTTTCTGTTGGTGGTAGATACAAAAATTTTCTCTGTAGACTGAAAATGAATGTGGCAACACAAAATCACAATTTTAGATCTCCCATATTTATCACAGTTACTCAGTTTGTGTTATTGTGTTATATCCAAACTGTGAACACAAACAACCTTGTCCATCGAGGCAGACATAAACCGATAACTCATGTTTTATGTGAGGTAAAAATATCATCTTTATCAGAGTCTGGTGGCTTTAAAGAGAGTCTTTTAACAGCTTGAATTCAGAAGCTTGGCTCTTGATAAAATAAATGGTCTGTAATTTTGTGTGTGTCCTGCAGGTGGAAGATCCCAGCATGCCAAACGACGAAGGAATCACGGCGCTGCACAATGCCGTCTGCGCTGGGCACACTGAGATTGTAAAGTTTCTCGTTCAGTTTGGAGTCAACGCAAACGCTGCCGACAGCGACGGCTGGTGAGTCGACTAGCTATACGAAGATGATGTCCCTTTGTAAATCCCTCATAATGGTCTAATCACAGCCTTTTTACTCTGCCGTCAAGCTCAGTCCAGTCGGCTAGTTTGTCTGAATCATACTTTTTCCTCTCTCCAGGACTCCCCTCCACTGCGCTGCATCCTGTAACAACGTTCAGGTCTGTAAGTTCCTGGTGGAGTCGGGAGCGGCCGTGTTCGCCACGACGCACAGCGACATGCAGACGGCTGCCGACAAATGTGAAGAGATGGAGGAAGGCTACGCCCAGTGCTCCCAGTTCCTCTACGGTGAGACAGAACGCTACAAGGCTGAAGTACTAGATCCAGAGTAGCTGGTCTATAGTGTCCATAATGATTTGAATGTTGTTCTGTGATTTGTGTTAAAGTGGAGGCAAAACTCCTCACAGCTAACCGCCGTCAGAGTCTCGTCACTACAAAGCATCACATTCAAGTTTCTCCACCTTCAAAATAAAAGCACTAGATGTTAAAGGGGTTTAAATTGGTATTGAAAACTTTACTACCAAGTTACTTCAAGGGTTCTTGAAGGGTCTAAAGGCCCTGACACACCAATCAGACGGCAAAGAACTAGTGGCGATGAAGGCTACCTGTGGCGTCACCTCACGTCTTGACCAAAAAGTTGCACTTACTACAGAGACTACAGAGGACGGCCAACCACCACATACGGTCTGCGCATGCGTGAGAGGAAATAACTCTTCATGCCTGCAGGCGGCGATATTCTGTTGTTGTTAAGCTATTTGGCATTGGCAGAGAAGTTTTTCATGGCCGCAACCCACATACTCAGCTCTGCTGCTTATCCCACAAATGCATGTTCCTTACAAATGTGGCACAATTTAAAAGGGAAATTAACAGGCTTTCCAACGGTATAAGAATTATTGCCAAGAAGCAACAAAGAAGAAATAATCTGCAAAACACAAATGTCCTTACTTTTTGTGCAATATTTATTTAAGGGTATGTTAAAGATCCGTCAAGGGTTAACGATGATCGGCTCCAATGGGGATAACAAGAAACACTGAAAAGTTTCAGTCCCAGGAAACAAAGAAAGGACATACAGAAGTTATTGTGATCTAAGGGGGGTTTCAGATGTCAGACTTTTCTTCAATGCCTGATAAAAAATAACACACTTACATCGAGGTCTGGGGATTTTTGTCGAGATGGTCCGGTTTCTTATGTTGGTTTCTGTTTTTGTCCTGGCAGGCGTTCAGGAGAAGATGGGCGTGATGAACCGGGGCGTGGTGTACGCTTTGTGGGACTACGAGCCACAGAGTGAGGACGAGCTCGGCTTCAGCGAGGGCGACTGTATGACGGTGTTGAGGCGTGAGGACGACATGGAGACCGAGTGGTGGTGGGCCAGATGTGGCGACCACGAGGGCTACATCCCGCGCAACCTCCTCGGGGTGAGCCGACCAGTTTCTCTCCTGACTGCTGACAGAGCTGACTGTTTGTACATTAGACTGATACTATGATTCATCAGCTTCACATACAAAGCAGGAAACACTTGCAAAATATGATCAAAGCTACATTTTGGCTCAGATGTTTCCTGGGGTTTATTCCCTGTTTGGCCGGTTGAAAATCCAAATGGAAACCATTTTTCAAGATGGCCGCCAAAATTGGCTTTTTAGTCCAGTGGAATTGGTGTATGGGTATACCTCCTTTTTTTTTAAAGTTTTCTCCAGTACGCATCCAAGTGTAACTTTTTTGATGCCCTGAGTAGGCGCAGTTTCACACCTCCTTACAAAAAAATGGCCTCCCAGTGTTGAAATGTTATTACTTTACAGAAATTAGGTGATTTTGGCTTATTTGAAAAAAATCTTGCTTATTTAAATATTGCAGAATTTTAAAATATTTGTTTACAATTTTGATACTGAAAATGAAAAATAACACCAATGGTCTTTTTTAAGTAGCATAGAGAGACCACAACAACAACAATAGACACAGGCACTATTTTGTCCCCAGAGCCATTTCCCTCCTTAATTCAAGTCAAGGGGGGAAGTAAAGTTGTGTTTTGGTCTTGACTCGGTCTCGATCTCTAAATGTCTTGGTCTTGAGTTGGTCTCGATCCCTAAATGTCTTGGTCTTGACTCGGGTCTCGATCCCTAAATGTCTTGGTCTTGAGTTGGTCTCGATCCCTAAATGTCTTGGTCTTGTCTCGGCCTCGCCCTGCCTTGGTCTTGGTCTTGACTCGGTCTCGATCTCTAAATGTCTTGGTTTTGTCTCGATCTTGGAGCACTCTGGTCTCAGGTATGTCTAGGTCTCGGTTACTGTGGCCTTGACTACAACACTAGTGCATAGTACTTCTTATTTTGTTGCCATGGTGACCAAACAGGTATTGGTATTGTTTTATTTTGATTTGCATCATGTCAAAACTTAACATTTTGGTCTCTTGCCAACCCTGATGTAAAAGTTGTCTGCGACAGTCTTCGTGTTTGACGTACTGCTCCGTTCATGAAGCTCTCAACATAGACTCTGCTGGTGTCAGTCTGCTGCTGCCTCCTCCACTTTCTCACAAACTGTGTTCTGTTTTAATCAGGTTTAGAAAAAGGATCCTGTTACTCAACCGTGTTATGTAATAGAGTTCAGTATTTAAATGTTTTAATGAGACTCTTTTTACTTCACAGCTGTATCTGAGGATCAAGCCGCGACAGAGGAGCCTGGCTTAACGGACCGTTGACAAATCCTTCTAAAGACCGGAAACGTTATGAGAAGGAATAAACCTCCGGACTCAAGAGAGACACCAAACACCAGCTGACGTTGTTCAGAAAGAGACAAACGTTAGACATTGGAGTTGTGATTGGTTGTCAGACGTCGACACAGAGAATGTCACAGTGAACTCTGGAGACAGGAGTTCATCTGCATCCTGTGGTGACATGAACACATTATCCATTCACCAAGTTCATCTTCTGTCATATTGTCGATTTTTTTTCCCCCTTTTGTTCGCCTCCAGCCGAGAGGACCTAAGGCACAATTTTGGAGATGGGTTCATCTCGGAATATTTCTCCTTTTTTACTGAACAGCTGACAGCACGAGAAGATCCATGGACTGCAAATGAGAAGTCAAGCGTTGTTTGCTGACTGCTGTTTTCATCCTCCAGTTTGGCTTTTTTGGGTTGTCGCTATTTTGTTTTTCTTGTAGAAAGAAGAGACCATATTTTGTGAAGATGCTGACACTGGAGAACACTAAGGCTGTGTCTGAAACCACGTACTACACTCAAAATATCTATGCTCCATACAAACCCGACCATTAGCAACATTCTAAATTATGGATCACATGACGTACTTCCAGTCTGAGCTACGTTCAGTGACCTAGCATCAAGCTAGCGCGACCGTCAGCATGTAGTGTTCAACAACAATATGCACAGGTTCATTACTAATTCAGCTACGCTGTCATTTTATTATCGGAAACATGTCTAATGTATTTCAGCACGGAAATTTTATTTTAAGCCGCTAGTTGGCTGGCGGGAAGCGGGAGCAATTTGAGGTTAAGTGTCTTGCCCATCGGACATGTTGCTGCAGGAGCTGGGGATCGAACCCCCTAAGCTTTCGGTTGAGAGTCGACGACTCTACCCACTGAGCACAGCTGCCCATAGTATGAATCTCTATGGTTTCAGACACAGCCTGAGAGACTAGCAAACGCTAAGTTATAAGCTAACGCTACTGTTGCGAGAATGTCGTTAGCAAGAATGTTGTTTACTGTAATCTTAATAAAAAAACCTCCTAGAGGATCTTTGAGTACAAACGATCATAACAAGACATCTTTGAGGTGACAACATGTCAATCGCAGGTGGCCCCACCCTGACTCCTCCCCCTTCCTGGTCTCTTTGACTCTAACATTTGATCATAGATGTCTTTACAATCAGGGTCGATTTGTCTCAAGCTTTGGTGAAAGAGTTTCACGCTTGTAATTTTGTTTTGCACTTCCCAGCCACCGTACTTCAGCCTGTTTCGCTGCTGCAGGCCGAAACAATCTTTATAAATGAACAATTCATAATCTTTTTGTACCTTTAGTAATTTAGACCCCAAAAATATGTCCAAATAAGACCCAGGGATAAATGTACTGGAACACCCTCAAAGGACAGACAGAATACTTTAGTTATTTAATTTATTTGAATTAATTTTTGCGCCCTGTTAGGATTTGATTAAATCCAGCTCTGGGTCTCAGACATGCAAAGCGTCACCATGGCTGCCATCTTATCAAAGTCATCTGAACACAAAGAAAGAGAGAAGCTCTTGTTTGAATGAAAGTTTCGTTTTTGACGTTCTTCTGTTTTCTCATATCTCAATGTTAACTTACAGATTCATAAAAAGGTTCAGATTTTCTTTCTGTCCAACAATCAGAGAATGTAAGGCCCCGTGTCCACCTGGCGTTTCGTCCTGGCAGAAAAGCGCTGGCTGTGCTCTCAGAGAAGAAAAGCGCTGCACGTCCGTCTTGTCTCCATGACAACAGTCTCTTGACAACGGCCGCTGTATGACCCACACTGCTCCGTTACTTTTTACTGCATGTTTTATATTTGAGATCGTTTATTTCCCGATCAGACACGGAACGAGGAGGATGTGAGTACAAGACACGATCTGTAGGAGGCTAAAATACAGAGAATATCATACATTTGGAAAAGAGCGCCGGGGACGTCAACAGCGCCTTTCTGAAAAGTTGAAAGATTTTCAACTTGAGCTCTCAGAGCGGCCGCACAAAAAAGGTGGAGTGCTCTGAAAAAAAAGATGCTAGGCGCTGCACTTTTTCTCCAGGCGGCCGCTTGCTCCTGCAAACGCTCTCTCCTCACTGAAAACGATTGAAAAAAAAAAACGCTAGGTGGACACGGGGCCTTAGTACGCTTATTTGTTCACTTCGGAGCTAGGCTAGCAGTTTCTATCTGCTTCCTGTCTTTGTGCTAAGCTACGCTAAACACAGCCTTATCTCTGTACACACACAAACATGAAACATCTTACTGACTTGATGAAAAGTTGATTTTTCAAAATAAAGAAATAATTTCCTTCCACTGTGTTCCATTTTTTCATCCAGTGAAATGATTTAAAGAAACAGAAGGGCTCTGCGTCAGTTTTGAAAGTTTATTAGCGAGAGGGACGGTCGACTGTGGAGTTTAAATATTCAGCTGCATCGTCTCACACTTTGACATCTCGGCATTCAGCTCGCCGTCATCGACATGCATGCAGAGTCAGAAAAACAAAAGTGCAAAGTCAATACCAGAACTCTGAACACTTAGCACTTCATGATGCAGCACAGAAATCCATGGACGGTACATTCGATATTTAGTTGTTTTTTTTTACAATTGCACAGAACCTCGGAAACATGACAAAAATCAGAAGCTGTTTCAATCCTCGGAGAGCATGCAGGTTATGTTTTGAGCTGCACAAAGCTGCCGCCTGTCACATCAAACCTACAAACTTTTATACCCTCACTGAACACGGACAGGTTGAAAGAACAAACAGGAAACCAGAATGCCAACACTTCAATGTCAGAGTCGTTTGTGGATGCAGATATTAAACGTACAAGTTTAAACAGAGTGAAAGAAAAGAAGATTCTGAGACATACGGAGGCCCCGAAGAGACATATAGAGCTTTCACACTCGCAGAAAACTCCTGATATTCTCATGCTGAGCGTCATGTGTGAACACAAACAGCTGAACGTTTCTCTCTTCACCCGGAGTTTCTCCTCCAGCCTCATCGTATTTATTCTGCAGAAAGTCAGAGTGAGCTGATGTGAGAACGCAGCAGGATATTATCAGGAGAATTCACCTGGAGCCAGTGGGAGGGGCCAGTGGGAGGGGGGGTGACCTTTACTCCCTGTGATCGCTGCACGACCATAGACTGTCTGCAGGCCACCTCTACCATCTCCGTGCTCTAATCAACCTGCTGCTGCATGTTTCCTGTTCTCCAGTATGTTCTTCTCCACTCTTTAGTTCAGATTGAGATTCTGTTTAACTACATGTAGCCTTGATAGAAAGACAAATATTCTCATTATAGCGTCTTAAAGAGGACTGCTTAGACTTACCTCAGGAGACCCCGCCCCCCCTCCCCTCTGACAGGGATAGTCTCCCACTGTGAGGTGCACGTGTGAACAACCAGATCAGGAAAATATCGGGAGATTTAGAGGGATGAAAAAGCGTAGGCTGATCTCAAGACACGTTTGTGTGATAAATAAATAAAGTCGTTTTTATGTATGTGTTATGAATGTCACTTTGAACTCTCTCAAAATTTTTGCAAAAGTTTGAATTCACAAAAACTATTTTTTTTTCAGGACAAATTGGTCAAACAAATCATCTTGAAGCGTCACATTCATTGTGTTTTCCTGCAGTATTTATACCTCGTATCTGTGTTTCTCTCTCCTGCATGAACTGAGAGCTGATTTATGGACGTCTGTTTTTCAGTTTTTTTCCACACACAAGTGTTAAAAAAAACTGACCCTCAACAACCACCATACTCGTTGAAAATGTGCAGTAGTGACGTTAAATATTCACCTTTAGAAGTTTATGGGCTGCTGATATGAAAACCAGCGTCATGTTCCTGATGTGCAAAACTCGAGCTGCTCATGGAAATAATCCCCCTCTCTTCAAATGTCTTGTTCAGTCTGAGCATGTGCAGCTTTGATGTTGAGGAGCGGGTAAACCGAGGGGGTCAGTCCTGCGTGTGCTGCAGAGAGTTTACATCCAAGCGTTCCTCAAATCCCCCCCCCCCCCCCCCCCAAAATAATCCCGCTGCCTTCTCTCGTCAAAACTTGTGACACCCGCCTCAGATTAACGGTCCAGGCTTAAGTCCACGAGGTCAACCAGCTCCAACTCAAGACACGAACATCTGCTGGGAGGAAGAGGATGCTGATGGGCTCTGTGACATCACAGGACGAGGACAGAACTATAGATCCAGAACGGCTACGGGCGGATTAAAACGCCGACATGTGGCGGGGGGAGTAAAGCCACGATTGATGACTTCTGAATGTTCTCACAGAGCTCCACATGACTCGGAGGATGGAGGACTCTTTAGGGGCTCCTACAGGTTCTGGTCATGGATCTGGTTCTGGTCGTGGTTCTGGGAGGGGGGCAGCAGGCGGGCGACGTGGCCGATGCCTTTAGTGACGCCCTCCCTGAAGAGCAGCTTGGCGCCGAGTCGCAGGTACTCCGGGTGTTTGATGAAGCGGAAGCGGACCACGGCTCTCTCGCCCGTACGCAGCTCCTCCTGCAGGACAGAGAGGTAGTTATGCAAACCGGCAACAAGATGGCGCTCTATCTCTATCATCTTTTATCAAACCAGTAGTTTTCAGGTTTGTGACCATGGCAACAAAAAGAGAGCATCATAGGCAGTCCTGTGTTTTTTTTTTAACTCATCGATTGTATCATTTAAAATTGAGTCACAACGCTCACCTTTCCGTGAAGACACTCCACGGTTGCCGTCTGCCGCACGTTGCCGACGTGCACGGTGACCTGCGAGCCCCGACGGAAGGTCTTGGCGTGGAAGAGCAGCACGATGGCGGCTTCAAACTGACAGCAGATGGTCGGGTTCATCTTTGGACTGACCATCACCATGCCCTGCAGCAGCCAATCACACATCACTGTCACCACGCGGCGACCATCGCGCCGACATCAGCGGCAATGCTTTTTTCTGCCTTAAAAGCTGCACGGTGGGGGGGAGGGGGAGGAGAGGAGATCCAGCGGCTCCAGACCAGAACCGACCGTTACAAACGTGTAACTACATAAAACAAACAAACTAGCTTACTGACGCAGCAGCTCGTGCGTTCTCTCTCTCTGTTCGCCCCTTCCTCCAGTGATGCTAAAACAGGAGGGTGGAGACTTAAGGTCATGTGATCTCTAACCTTGCGCAGCAGCGAGCGGTCAAAGTTTCCCAGAGCGAGCGTGGCGGCCTGTCCCGCCCTCAGCACCCTGCAGGCTGAGCGGTTCCTCTGGATGCTGCCCACCTTCAGACGCAGGAATCGACCCTCGTCTGTGGGACCGACCACCAGCCGCTCGCCCTCCCGACACACTCCACTGAAACACACACACACACACACACACACACACACACACACACAGGTTGAATAATGCACACACTCAGGGCGGGATTTACAAGAGGATTCTGTGGCTTTGGCGCCGGCTAAACCCGTGCAAACGACTCAAAAAACACACAAAGTGCATCATGCATTTATTGTCTCCTTTTCTGACAGTTAGCCCGATTGCTAACAACAGCGCTTACAGCCACACTAACCGCCAATTTCCACATACGCACATTTCTGTGCCGCACTCTAGTCAATGCTCCTGTTTCCAAAGCAAGCGGCGGTTTGTCTCCTGAGCTACGCTCTGCTTGGTTTCAAACACGCTGCAGCTCCATTTTCGACAGAGCACGCCGCAAGCAAGCTGGACAGAATAGAACGACCCGGACAGGAAGTCAGACAAGGAAACCAAAGAGCGGCCATCAATTTAAAAAGAAAACACAATAATACCGATTCTCAATTTTTTTTTCAATTTCAAATCATCAATTTATCAACATTACGTCACATGCATGTTTTTCTCTTCATTCCCGCTTGATCTTGTAGTTCTAATGAGATTGCGTCTAGTTAAGTTAAGTTAAGTTCATCATGGCTGCGCTCAGCTGCACTCGTGCTCCAGAAACGGAGCCAGTGGGCGCCATCAGACAGAGCAGCGCTGAATACTTTGTGTAAATTGGCAGTAACTTAAAGTCTCCATGAAATGAAAAAAATACAATTTCCTGGTTTTGTTCCAGCCAAAAAGCGTCATCTTAGTATTTTAAAATCTAAACATCTGTTTTCCTCTTAAAACGTTTCAAATGTCTGATGACTCGCCTTAAAAACATCAGACTGTCTCCGTCCCAAACACGAGTGTGATCTTTGTATTGTTCTCACCTGTACAGAGTTCCCCCCACCACGGTCCCCACATCGGGAACAGAGTAGATCTCATCGACCTGCAAACACACACACACACACACACACACACACACACACACACACAGAATTAAAACCTTGTGGATGTATGTCAGATTATAAAAGAAACGGTGTGTTCATGTGGTGTCAGAAAAATTGGAAATGTGAGTTCCAGGACGTAAAGATTTATGTGAAGAGGAAAGTTGGCGACAATTTCTGTACATTTAGGTGACATCACTGTGGTTAAGAATACTTTTTTAGCAGATGGTGTGTGCGTATGCTTTTGTGTGTGTGTGTGTGTGTGTGTGTGTGTGTGTGTGTGTGTGTGTGTACCTGGAACTCGGTGAGCTGCTGCATCAGCTCCTCCTGCTCCTTGCTGTTGCTCAGAGGAGGAAGGATGTTCAGGAAAACCTTCAACAGGTCCAGACTCTCTCCAGACACACTGGACAGGGTGAAGATGGGTGTGATGCTGTGACACACACACACACGCACACACACACACACACACACACACACACACACACACACACACACACACACACACACACACACACACACACACAGAAAACTAACATGAACAGGTCTCTCTCTCTTTAGGTCTTTAGGTTGAATATTTTGTGCTTGAAATCGTAATCCTGGGATACGGGATGGTCTTGAGGTTATGGCGCATGCCCCTTGTACAGAGGCTATGGTCACCATGGGTTCAACTCCAACCTTGACCCTTTGCTGCATGTCATCCCATTGTCTCTCCTCCCAACATTCCCAGTCTCTCAGGATCCCTCTTAGTGGAGTAGCAGTGGTAGGTATTTAAATTTTTATACGTACCATGCTGACTGGGTAAACTGCTGCGCTGCCGTCACAGCGTCATCGGGGTTCGATATCACCATGGGAACCTTGTTGCAGCCCGGTTGCTTCAGGACCCGCTCCAGCTGACGGACCGTTCTGTCCACGGTGCCGCGCGAGCACAGGTCCACTTTACTGACCACGATGAAGATGGGAACCTTCAGCGCCATGGCCAGGCCCAGGTGCTCCCGGGTCGTACCGGCTGGACGGAGGAGAGCAGGAACACTGTGAGCGTGCTGACATCAAGATAAAAGACTTAATTACCCAGAAACCATTGGGCAGGCACCAGGGAACAATGTCAGTGCTTTCAAAGGTGAGATATTGTTGGGAGGTTGCTTCATTCTGCAGCAAAAAAACGACAAAAGCTGAAACAGCTGCAAAATCAATGAAAATGGTTCTCTTCTGACTGACTCAGGTTGGTAGATACCTTTTACCATTTTGCCTTTTTTTTTTAAACTAGAAACAGCTGTTACCTCACTCTCTTCATAATCCGCCAGCCTCCATTGACAAAAACACTAATCCTGCCGTGCAGAACACAGAGGAGGTCTTTCTCAATCGATTAGCTTGTTAGTGTTATTGTGTGATATTGGTGCAGGGTTGCCAGGTCTTTGTGACAAAAACAAGCCTGATGGCCACTCAAAACCACAGACTGTAAATATGAATATTTGAAGCCTGAGTGACGTCATCCGTCTGTTCCTGCAGGGGGCGCTGGAGTCCCATCCATGGCGGTCTCCATGCTGGAAATGCTGTCTCAGTCTAACTTCAGTCAACCTAACGACAGGCTGAGAGCTGGAGCTGAGGCGGGTTTTAAACCTCCTGACAAACCATTACACCGCGCCCACCTGTCAATCAGGTCAGCTACACGCCTTATTGTGAATAACTCTTATCCTTCATCAAATCAAAACTGATGAGTCATCAAAACATTCACCCCCCGTACAGTGTGTGTCCATCGAGACATGAGCTAATCAAACCTATTTGGTTTTTTGAACCAGGCTGTAAACATGTTCATCTCTGCTGTAAAAACAGGCTTTTTAGAATGGGTGTGTATGTGACTTCCTGTGCTTCTGCAGCCAGCCTCTAGTGGACACTCGAGGAACTGCAGGATTTTTACACTAACGCATTGGCTTCATTTTGCAAACTAGCCGAACAGTTTATCGACCAGCCCTGTGCCGAAATTTAGAAAAAAGGACGGGCGGAAGCCGATGTGAAGAGTGTCTTGGAGGGAGGAGAGGGAACAGTATTTAACTCTGCTCTCCTGTTTTCTCTTAATCACATATTTGCTTCCATACTCATGCATGTCTAGATTCTTTTGTTTTGTTATTTTTAGTTTGGGCTGGAGAAACCCGGTGGTGTAATTTTACGGCTTTCTTGTTATTTTCTTCTTCTTAGGCAGTTTTTTTTTTTAGAGGGAGGTGCAGAGAGTGAGGTCGGCTGGGCACCTTCTCGCTGCTGTTGCTTCAAAAACAAATAATTTAAAATCAGTTTGTCAGACTTTGATATGATGATAAGGACATCTTTTTTTTTTACCATTTTCATACAAAATTCAGACCATCTGATCCAGCAATTTATCTAGAAAACAAACAGCAGTCTGACTGGTACTAAGTTGCAGACACTGATCATATATAAAGAAGCCACTCTTAGTGTCTGCACAGGTCTTAAACACAGATCACTGCTGACCTCTAGTGGTGAATATAAGAAGCTGTTTTTCATTTTTTCACCACCGACAGCCTCTAAGTTGTTCTATACTCTTAAAAATATTAAGAACAAAATGCTGCATCACCTCCTCCAAGCTACAGACCCATACACAGCTACAACACATTAAACACTCTCGGCTTTCTTGCAGCACAGACATCACAACCTAACAGCACTCTGTTATTTGGCGGATGAGATCAGAGTCATCACACGTTTCTGAGGGATGTAATCGAGAACACACTGAAGACACCAAACAGCCTCCGCTTCTCCTCATCCTCCGAGTTATCACACCTTTCAGCCCATCGCCATGACAACTGTATTTCAGAGAGGACTTCACACCTACCAGGATTAAGATTTAAGGTGTAACTTCTAACACCTTTAATGTTAGTAGAGCGAAATAACGTTCAAATGAGGCAACGATTGAACTGACGCAGAGCTGCTGCGACCCAGTGCAGGTATTTAAAGATCAGATATTCTGTAAAACACACTTCACCATGTTTCTCTAACTCTAATATGTGTCTCTAGTCCAGGGGTGCCCAAACACTGACTGATTCTCAGTCGATGAGATGTTTAGTCAATATAAAATACAATTGTAAAATAGAAAAGTGATTTCAATTTCATCTCATTGCACTGTTTCCCACACACGATACCTGTGTGGGGAGCCAAAGTATACTTCCGACCTGTTTGTATTTAATTTTTAATTTATTCATGAAATTGCTGCGTGCATGAGAGAGCGAGCGGCGGAGATAGAGAGAGAGAGAGAGAGAGAGAGAGAGAGAGAGAGAGTGCAGGCATGCGCAATGACGTGCAGGTAAAACCGGGGGGGTAAATGTTTTACCACGAAGTCATATAGAAACTATGCAACGAGTATTAAGCGCATTTGATGAAGCTGCAGCTACTTTTCTCTGCTCCTCTCTGCTGTCATGACTGTGAGCATCGCGGGGGACGAGACACACCAACAAACAGCGCAAACGCACACGCACACGCACACGCACACACACACACACACACACACACACACACACACACACACACACACACACACACACACACACACACACACACACACACACACACACACACACACACACACACACACACACACACACACACTTGCACTGGAGCGCTAGCCACCACGCAAACCTTTTTACTTTTTACTTTTAGTGCTACAGCACACAGTTGATCCGTGATCCGTACGGACCGAGGCGGGAACACGTGACCCAGTCTAACAGTCGGTTGGACTTTACTCCGTTCACTCTCACCGTGTCTGCAGGTAATTTAACAAAAGCAACATCATCTCACAGCAGCCTGCTGTAGTCTGTGAACATCTCCACACAGATTAAAGTTGTTTGTTGTAAACTAAATTAAGGGAAAAACATATGTGATATAAATACAAACGTAATATTAAAATGTAGCCTACCCTAAAATAAGAGTTTAAAAAATTTGCATTATTTTTTACAGAACTCTCATTTATTATATCTGAAATTATTTTCTGTTTGTTGTGTGAGTATTAAATGCATTTGGAGGGTGTCGGTAAAGGCTATGGCTCACTATGTGGACTGGTAGATCTCGGCAGACTGGCAACTTTAAAAGTAGATCTTGGTTTAAAAAAGGTTGGGCACCCCTGCTCTAGTCCGTCTACAAACCTCCCAATGATGAGAAAAGTCCATCCTCTCCGTCTTCTGCCTGCTCCACTTTTCAGAAAATGTGTGCTCAAACAGGCCGTTTGGAGATTTTGCCTTCATGACATCACAAAGGACAGTAGCCCCTCCCCCAGGTGGGTGACACTCCCACAGCTAGGTGTTTGTTCTGCCCTCTGAGTCTGCCTTCTCACCGTAAACAATAGGACATAGAGCGAGAAAGCACAGAGTACACCCGAGCCCTTCCAGAGAGGGGGCGTGGTCAGACACAGCTCATTTACATATTTAAAGGTACAGACACAGAAACAGCCTGTTCTGAGCAGGGCTGAAATAGAGGGGTTTATAGACATGATCAAATACAGGATCAGAGTGGATTTAGAACAAGAAACTTCACACACATGTTTTGAGGAGCTCTGAGACTTATTTAAACTGAAGAAGAGGAGAATATGTGACCTTTAATGGAAGTGACCTCTAGCGCTGCATAAATACAAGGAGGTTTCTTCCAAACCAAAGTTTGAGAATTGCTTCTGGGTGGTATTAAATTAATTTGGTTGGTGATGTAAAGCCCTAAAAAGAATAACTTAAGTCTGCAGCTCACCGATGCCCGTGTTGGCGCTCACCACTAGCATAGCGAAGTCGGGGCAGTAGCTGGTGAGGCCAAAGATGGTCGTCTTCAGGTACTTGTGGTGTCCGGCCAGGTCGATGAAGGTGATCATCTTAGAGGAGCTCTCACAGATCTCCTCCGCTGTCCGAGACTCGCTGTAGTTCACGACCTGCAACATGTTAAAGAAACTCAGGCTGTAAAGTTAGACATTTTAACATGGGGCTCTATGGGGACTGACTCACTGCAGGAGACAGACTCTAGTGGACACTGGAGGAACTGCAGTTCTTAGCACTACTGCATCTGCTCTCACCTCTCCTTTGCTGTTGAAGCCGAGGATCTCGAAACTGATGCTGGAGGTTCGTCCCGTCTGAATCTCGTGTAGATGTCTGAAGAGGTTGAGTCGCGCTCGTCCTCGCCCGTTGTCCAGCTCGCCCTGCGTCAGGACGCCCAGCAGGGTCGACTTCCCTGAGTCAACGTTGCCAAGAACTGCCACCCGCAGGTCAAGGAACTGTTAAAAGAAAAAAAAATGGTTTTGGTTTACAATGACAGAGTTCCCCTTTAATGAGCTGAACCAGCGTCTCACCTGCTGATCATCAGGAACTTTCCGAACCAGGACCTCTGCGATCTTACGCGTGTTTCTGTCCGAGTCGTAGTCCACCTCTCTCTCTCGGAGGAGCGTGATGTCGGCTCCGACTCTGACGAGAACCAGAAGAAAAAAACAGATGGGAACTTCTTTTAGATAACACGGTAACATGTTCAATACATCTGTTTAGTAACGTTTAACATTTTATCTTTCAGACTTTAGTTTGACCAATTTTTTTTACTTCTGTGTGTTTTTGTAGGAATAAAACAAGTTAGGTCCTGAGTCCACCTGGCGTTGTAAAAGTGCTGGCTGTGCTTGGATGCGCGCTGCACGTGCGTGTTGTTTCAACAACAGCTTCTTAAAAAGGGCCGCTGACTGACACTGCTCTGTTGCTTTTTACTGCATGTTTTATATTTGAGATCATTTATTTTCCTTCACTGTGAGAACCAAACGGAGGATATTCGCCCTCCGACTTTGCCTGGACACGGAGCGAGGACGATGCGGGTACAGGGCATGTGAAATGGGCGCTTGTTTTTTATTTGATTTTAGATAAAGTTAGTTTTTGAGACCTACTTCTCCGCCATCCTCTTTAAGGTCTTGAGCGACGCCCTCATATCGGCCTCGGTCAGACCGACCAGCAGGCCGTTGTCCTCCACTCCGATCTGGTAGACGGCCTCGCCGCGGCCCTCCTGCAGACGCCACTTCAGCTGCGTGGCCAGGTGCTCGAAGCGATACTGAGTGGGATTAACCAGCTTCAGCTACGACAACAACAGAGAGAGAGAGAGAGAGAGAGAGAGAGAGAGAGAGAGAGAGAGAGAGAGAGAGAGAAAGGGTAGAGGATGAGAGACAGCTGTCTTATGAAATGGATGTAGTTTTGGTAGAATAACAGAGGTCGCATTGTGGGTCGTATCGAAGAGTACGGAAGTATCAAACATTTTGGAAGTCTCAGTCTCTGTGTCTACCTGCTGTACTTAGCTGTATCCAAAAAACTGTTGTTGTTGTTTTGAACCATTTTTTTTTTTTTTGGCACCAGTTAACCCAAGAGACGCTGTTAGCTAGTTTAGCTTCCTCTGACTGCAGTGTGACAACATGGATATTATTCTCAGGCCTCCATTCAAAAGATCAAATACACGCATGCTGAGTGAGAAAGTCCTGCTGGTTTAGACAAAATAAAGTCTTATCTACGGTGGCCCTTAAGTGCAAAGCACAACGACAAATCACAAAACACACAAGAAATAAGAAAACACAACATCATTCACTTCTAACGGAAAAGGTACCTGCAGTCAACAAGGACCGCCGCTGATTGGACGAACGCACTGTCCTTCTTTTTTAACCGGAACGATATGCCAGTCTCTACTATCAGAGAATATTTTGATGCAGGGCATACATACGAGGTGATCCTGGATTTGCTGTCAACCTTTCACAACATTCAAACGAGTATACTTACGCTTAAGAACATGTTTAAAAGAAGCAGTGTTGTACAGACGACGGAACTATTCTCCACTAACCAAGGACACAAAAACACAATTTCGCACACAATTTTTTTCGCAGTGCAGGAAATGAAGCGTTGGTTACCTTGTACTCGATGTTTCCTTCTTCAGCCTGGAATGAAAAAAGAGAAAATGAAAAGAGATGAGGACACCTATAATAATGACAAAAATAGAATTAGCAAATCATTCAGTGTCTTTCCTTCCTTTTTTGTCTTCTTTTGTACCAAACACACAGAAAATAATGCTGAGACATTATTTGACTACAGGCATGAAGAAGGGACGTGTCCGACTTGTTTTGACTGGGGAGGTCGAACTAGGGCACTGACATAGGCTGAAGTAGGTGGATGGATAGATAGATTGGTGGCATGACGTTTTACATGATTTTGTTTATTTTACCCTTTCTACCCCCACTAATGAGCTGTAACACAACTTGGCAACATATAAAATTTAGATGTTTGTGCAAAGTCAGAATTTAAAGTAGTTTTTGTACGCAAACTCTTGCACGCTGTCAAAGTTGCAAAAATACATTTACTGGCAAATAAGTCCATCGCAAGTTAGACCGTGTGCATAAGATTTTGCTTTGACATTTTTTTATGGACGTATGCAAAGTTTTTATTCACAACTGAAAGTTATTTCATTTACACATACAGAAAGCTACCAGCAGCCTGTTTTGAAAACTGTCAAATAGGTTGATTTTAAGTCCCGCCTCTGATTAGGCAAAATAGCCAATCATACATGTGGATTTTGGTGTGGCACCTGGGGTGGCCAATCAGATTTCAAGAGGGGGGGGGGGGGGGTCCATAGTATGAATGTAATGTATGTAATGTTCCTGATGACATATCAGTCTGGAAACTCCGACTTAAGAGATTGAATGGAACATCAAAAGTCTTTTTGGGCCCAATGGCATCACATCACGCTGCAATACCAGGTTCGGCCACCATGTAAAATTGCCATCAAGGGTTGGCGCACTTCCTGGGAGCTTGTTTTAGACCACAGCATTGGCTAAAATTTTTCAAAATTTGGAAACCTCCCTAAGGGGTCACCATCAGTGTTGCCAGGTCCGCTTGTTATAAACGACTTTGGGCTTGTTTTTCTGTGAAGTCGATTGCAAATATCGTCAGTCGCGGGTTGTGGGTTTTTGGGCTTGTTTTCTAAAGTGCAGTTGCTTGTTTGGGCTTGCTTTGCTCCCCTATGAACCCCTACTGATTATCTCCAACTCTCCACAATAAAGTGAAACACGGTCGCAATAGTTTGTCCATTACCCTGTTTCCTTGGTTAGCCCGCCCGCCCGATCTGAAACGCCCAGGAATAAGGGGGGGGGGGGGGGGGGGGATATGGAAAAAAATAAAATAAAGGGTGGGAGAAAGAGAGAGAAAGACACTGGATCCCACCTTAATATAGCATGTTGATGATGCTGGCACCGAAAACCACAAAAAACATCCATGAGGCTTACGGACATCGATTTCACTGTTTCACATCAAAATGAGACAAGACAAACACACACACACACACACACACACACACACACACACACATCAGACACACACACACACACACACATAGTGACCTCTCTTTTAAACTATGTGGTAGGTTAGGTAACCTGTTTGGCTTCATTTTATTTATTTGAGGAGCCAGGTGTTTTGGGCTTGTTTCCATAGAGCTGGTTGCTTGTTTCTCTCGCGAGATCTGGCAGCACTCTCGCTCTTATTGCACTGTCAAGAGTCGCACGCATAAACGCTGACCCAAGTTTGTCACTAAAAGTCACAGAAGGAAAATGTAGCCTCAATAAGGTAAACAGATATTGCATTGGGGTAAGTTAATGTGTTATTTTCTTCAAATTTGAAAGACATAATTTAAGATAAGATTGTGGTAAGACAGAGTTTAAGTTTTAGCTAACTCTACTAGCGAACCAGCTCCACATGTCCCGCCCATTTCAACCGAGAGGACATCGACCGAACTTCATCAACTATTCCTGCAATTTAAAGTAAAATTTGATAAAGGAAACGTAACACAATGGTAAATATTTTTGCATTATCATGAGTCCTTAGGATACATTTTTCAATTCGGCATACATTTAAAATACATTTTGGATCATTTTCGGCGATTATTTCCACTTTTATTCCAGTTCTCTTCCACATCAGCGCAGTACACCGTTTAAGAAAGATCGTGAAAGATGGAAGCTAAAGTGGTAAGGCAATACATTTCTTTTTGTAGATTCTTATGCCGAATTAATTATCGGCCTTTCTTCTTGCAGAAAATGTATTCTGTTAACAACTAATGCGTTTGTATCATATGAATCTAGACAGAAGTGTGTTAAATTGTGAAAGTATTGAGTGCGGTTTGGTGTGACGTATTCACTGGAGCAGGAAACGGGGGCAGTGGCGGTGCGGGCTTTGAAAGTCGAACTCAATATAACACTATTTCCCCTTCGTGTACTTATCTTTTATTAGTGTGGTATCTAAAACTAAGTGTTACAGTCATTAGCCTGAAGCTAGTTCATGTTGTAGTCCCGTTAATCCCCGGGCTAAAGGAAGCTACCTCCGGTGGGAAATACGGTGGCGGTGTTTTGTTGTTCCGGTTGTTCTTTTTGTTCCTTCTCCTTCGGCCTCGTTTGCCTCTTCTCGTTCGTGACTTTTTCGACGTTTTCTTCCCGTTATTCCCGCAGCCCTGTCCCTGTCTGGCGTGCCCGGGCGACACTGCACCACTCCCGGATAATAAATCCACCATCGCGGAGCTCAGGGAGTCACCGGGAGATCACCGGGAGATCACCGGGAGCCGTCTGAACTCACGGTAATGATTTCTCATATGATGTTAATACTACTCTTATTTCTAACATCACGTCTATAAAAACACAGGGCCTCTCTGAGGGGAAACCTGCTGCAGAGGATGCTCTCTCCTCAGCATCAGCAGCTGCAGCACCGTTAGGTCAGCGTCTCTACGTCATTACGTCACCACACAGCAAACTGCATCCTGATGGGATTTTCAAAATAATTTCCCAAACAGGTTTCCGAATAAGAAAACGGGTTAAAATGTCAAAGTAAGAGTGCAAGAGTCATAAGCAGATTTTACACATGCCCAAAAATAATTTTGCACTTTTGCATTGGCTTCATTATTCAACACCGGAGGTTGCCGCTTGTCTCTTACCTGTCTGCCTCTCTCTTTTTCACAGCAGATGTAACACCATTACTGACAGCTTTTATTTTGTAGTTCTTATCTCCTGTGTGTCTTGACCATAGACTGTAAATATTACTGGACAAACCCTGACCCGTCTGTTACGTAGGCAGCAAATGAGTCCAAATCAATGGCCGCATCCATATTAGATTTGCAGTCTCAGCCTAACTTTGGATCAACCTAGCGACAGCAGTAAGGCGGGACTTAAACTCCGCCCATTCAGTTTGACGTTAGCGGTCCACTTGACAGCATAGCTAGCATCTACGGCTGCTATCATCCCTTACGGCTTTCCTGCTCGTCCTGAGATGCCTATAAACAGGTAAGTTAACATTTAACTTTTTTACAACACAGTTAAAACGAATTATATTCAACCCAAATATTTAATTAAAGTCTTAAAACTACACTTTTTTAAATATACAAATATGGTTATTAATTATTTGTCAGAGCAGTTACTAGACTTTGTCAGGGTTAGCAGTGTGCTGGAAATTTCTGTTAACAATGCAAAAGAAAGGATCATGAGTCAACCAATGTTGTAGGAGCCATAAATGTGAGTTGATTGTGTGTTTGGTGTCATGGGTTGTTTGCTGATTTGTTTATTGTTTGCGGTCTGCTTGTTGCTAGTGGTGGGTGTGTTCACCGGAGGTCTTGTGGTGATGGCAGTGATTATATGGGCCGCACTCGCCTGTTCACCTGGTTTTTGGCTTGGATGGAGAGAGGGGGTGAGCGTGGGAAGAGACAATTTCTGTTGACCGCCACACTATACTGCACTGCGATCGCAAATTTATTTGATGATCCGAAAACAGCGTTTGTAGTATCTTGTTTTGTTTTGGAAGAATAAATGACTAAAGTATCTTGGATCTGGAAGTCATTTATGGCGACAGCGCGTCACAGCTTCACTCCCGCGTTTAGTCCCTCGTAGCAAACTTTTTTGACGACCTGCAAAAGGCCGATATAGCTGCAATATTAGTCAACAGAAAAGCTTTTAAATAAAGTTTTGATCTGCGGAATTGGATGTGACCAGAACCTTTGGAACGCTTTGATGACGTGGAAATCAGCTGTTTTCGGAGGAATGCTCATCCATTAATTCTGACGCCACTCAACACAGCAAGGGAAGCGATATGTAACATTGTGTCAATTCTTGCTGTGTAAGTTGTTTTGTTTGAACACAGTTTTGGATTTGTTACTACTGCTTGTCCATTGGGGACGTGTTGTTTGTGTGTGTTGTTGGTTGTTGTCGGATGTTTATGAGACGGAAGTGGCTGGATTAATTGTGGAATTTAACCGAGTGAGCTCACAGCTGAGCTGTGTTTGGTGCGCAGCGCACGGATTAATGTGGTGTGAACTTGTCAATGACTCAAAATGGATGAACAGAAAAGAGAAGTCAAACTCACCGCAAAGGCTTTGGTCCATAAAGTTGAAAAGCTCCAAAAAGATTGTCAAACAAAGGTTCACAAAATTAAAGGTGCAATAAAAGCAATTAAAGAGCTCATGCAAAAGGATGACAATGTTAAAGGAGTGCACTCACAGCTACAGGATTTAAAGAAACTAACGGAGGAAACAACCCTGTTACACGAGTCTGTGATGCCTTTACTTCCAACCGAGGAACAGGAAAAACAACAGGAATGGTTTTCAAGTATACTCAAATACAACACTGGATTTATCGAGGATACGAAACAATGGATTTCTGAAACTGGAAGGAAAGTGCCGAATAAGGAGCATTTGGCAACAAATGAATTAAACAAACAACAGGATGGCAACAATTCTCATAATTCAAAACCTTCTGGTCAAAATGTGGAAAACTCCCTGTGACAGTGTGTCAAATGCAGGGAGCAGAGGTTCTAAGCGGAGCTCTGCTGGTTCTAACACTTCATCTACATCTTCAGCACGGATCAAAGCAGAGGCCGATATGGCTGCTCTTTTTGCAAGACAAAGGTTATTAAAGACAAAGCATGGATTAGAAGAACAAGAGGAACAGCTAAGGAAAAAGAAGGAATAATTTGAACTTGAAGCGGAAATAGCTGCATCAATGGCTAAAGTAAATGTGTTAAGAGGCTCTGGAGATGGCATTCCAGATGGCATCATGGCACTCCAATGGTATGAACTCTCATCCTGAAAGAGAGCAAAGGAAAGTTGCAACACTCAATGCTGATGCAGTAGTTTTTATGCCTGCCACAAGAGGCCGCCTTGATTCACATCAATAAAGTAAGGGCACGCGTCCCAAGGAGAAAATGATTTTTTCAGATTCAGAACCTCAATACACATGGTCAAGACACTCCGAGGGTCAGTCACAACCACAGGCTCAAGACCAAATGAGTCAACCTGCAGCACAGACACCAATCAGTAATGATCAGAGTCAAATGATAACTGTTTTGGAGAAACAAAATGAAATCACTGCCCTCTTGGTGCAGCAACAGTCTCTTTCATTTTTACCTAGAAGGGACATTCAGATTTTTGATGGTGACCCATTGCAATACCACACTTTTAGAAGAGCTTTTGAGGCCAGCATGGAAGAGAAAACTGGCAACCCTAAAGATTGCTTGTATTTCCTAGAGCAATACACCAGGGGGCAGCCTAGGGAACTTGTCAGAAGCTGTCAGCATATGTCTTATGACAGAGGTTATGCCAAAGCTAAAGCTTTGCTCCAAGAACATTTTGGCAATGCACAGAAGATAGCCTCTGCCTATATGGAAAAGGCTCTCTCATGGACTTCAATAAAATCAGAGGATGTGAAAGCTCTGCAGGAATACAGCTTGTTTTTGAGAGGATGCTGCAATGCCATGGAGGAGGTGGAATACATGGATTAATTAAACATTCCTGCCAATATGCTGGCTATTATCAAAAAGTTGCCTTACAAACACAGAGACAGATGGAGAACTGTGGCCTGTGAATTGCAAGAAAGATGTAGCCGTAGAGCTACATTTAATGACATTGTTAACTTCATTGAAAGACAGGTGAAGATGTGACAAGTGATCCATTGTTTGGAGACATACAGGATACCTCACCAACAGTGTTAAACAAAGATAATCGGAAACCAAAACTTCCGCTTCGTTCAAGGGCAAAAGGGAGTAGCTTTGCAACCACAGTTACAACAGTGGAGAGGAAGGTTGATGCTGGACCCAGGATCAAGCAGAAACTCATAAACGGTGCAATATTTTGCCTGTTTTGTGGGAGTGAACACACATTGGATCTGTGCCTTCAATTGGAAAGAAGGGTGCACAGTGAGAAAATTGCTTTCTTAAAGGAACATGGAGTGTGTTTTGGCTGTTTGTGTTTTGGACACATGAGCAAAGACTGCAGAAAGCGTTTGACATGCAAAGTATGCAACCTGAAGCATCCAAGTATACTTCATGTTCATCAAAAGGTGAAGAACAGTGACTCAATGCAAGCCACGACAGAAACTGGGACAGAACAAGGCATGGATCTGATCTCTGTTCAGTCTAGTGCTCTTACCGGGGCCGGTGTACAGGACTGTACGCTATCTATTGTACCAGTTCGTGTCAAGTCTAAAAAAGGGGATCAGACACTGATTATTTACGCCTTCCTGGATCCTGGGAGCTCGGCATCGTTTCGTACCGAACAGCTAATGAACTCACTAAATGTCAGAGGAAGACGGACAGGCATTCTTCTTCGTACCATGGGTCAGGAGAAAGTGGTTGGAAGCCATATTGTTTCAGACATGGAAGTAGCTGCATTGGACAGTGATTGTTCTTGTGAACTGCCTGATATCTTCACACAGAAAAGCATGCCCGTGCATCAAGGTAACATTCCTCGTCAGGAAGATATCCAAATGTGGCCACATCTGAAAGATGTTAAAATAACAGCGGTTGATTCAGGAATTGACCTGCTAATCGGAACAAATGTTCCAAAGGCATTGGAGCCATGGCAAGTTGTTCGGAGTGTAGATGGAGGACCATATGCAGTCAAAACTATGTTGGGCTGGACTGTGAATAGGCCTCTTAGAGGAGTTGAAATCAGTGACACTTCTCACGGACCGCAGGATGTCATGGTTAACAGGATCTCTGTTGCAAAACTGGATGATCTGTGGAAGCAGCATTTAAAGTTTTATTTTCCTGAATGCAGTCAGGATGAGCAGGTTGGATTCTCAAGAGAGGATGAGAATTTTATGGCGCATGTCACTGCCTCTGCAAAGTTGGTGGATGGACACTACAGTATTGGGTTACCTTTAAAGAAAAAAGATGTGAAAATGCCCAATAACAAGAGAGTGGCAGAACAACGAGCTCTGAGCCTCAAGAAGAGGTTTTCAAAGGATGCTGCATTTCATGGTGATTACACTGCTTTTACGAATGAAATAATCTCTAAGGGATATGCAGAGGAAGTGCCAAATGAGGATCTGGAACGCAGGGATGGTCGTGTATGGTATATACCACACCATGGTGTATACCATCCAACAAAGAAAAAGATTCGGGTTGTGTTTGACTGTGCTGCAACCTTTCAAGGAACCTCTTTAAATGCACAACTCCTGCAAGGACCAGACCTTACTAGCACATTGGTAGGAGTCATGACCCGGTTCAGAAAGGAGCCTGTAGTACTCATGGCTGACATTGAGGCCATGTTTCATCAGATACGGGTACCTGTTGAGGATGCAGATCTACTACGGTTTCTTTGGTGGCCAGATGGGGACCATGATCAAAACCTGGTTGAACACAGGATGGTTGCACATCTGTTTGGGGCTACATCCTCTCCAAACTGTGCAAGTTTTGCACTCAAAGTGTGCAGAGGACAACCAGGAGCAGTTCCACCCCAAAGTAATTGACACGGTCATGCATCATTTCTATGTTGATGATTGCCTTGCATCTGTAACTTCTGAGGAGGAAGCAGTGTCACTATATCAAGACCTACGTGCACTTTTTGCTAAAGGGGGCTTTCAACTCACCAAATGGATTAGCAACAGACGTGGGGTGCTTGCTGCTATACCTATAGAGGACTTGCACAATGACACACTTCCAGTGGAAAGGGCATTGGGTGTACATTGGTGTGTTCAGTCAGATGTTTTCAAGATTACAATAAAAGACAGACCCTTCACCAGAAGAGGGATCCGCTCCACAGTCAGTTCCATCTATGACCCCCTAGGGATTCTGGCACCTGTGGTCTTGTCTGCTAAAAATATCCTGCAGGACTTGTGCAGAAAGGAACTTGGTTGGGATGATGTTGTTCCAGCATCTGCTGCACAAGAATGGGCAAGTTGGTTGCAAGAGCTTTCCCAGCTTGAAGCTTTGAAAGTGTACAGATGCCTGAAACCAGTGGATTTTGGGGAAGTAACTTGTGCACAGTTGCACCACTTTGCAGACGCAAGTGAAAGTGGTTACGGGACAGTTACTTACCTGTTATCACACAACATCCACAACACTGCAGTGCACTGCGCATTTATCATGGGAAAGGCCAGAGTAGCCCCATTAGCGTCTATCACCATACCCCGTATAGAGCTGACGGCTGCTATGGTTGCAAGTCATATGGATGTAATGTGGAGAAAGGAGCTGCAGATGTCTCTGCAGGATTCAGTGTTTTGGACAGACAGCACTTCTGTACTAAAGTACATTCAGAATAAGACGTTGAGGTTTCGAACCTTTGTAGCAAACAGGGTTTCAAAGATACTTAACGTGTCTAATCAGTCTCAGTGGAGATATGTTGACACCACAAGCAATCCAGCAGATTTGGCCACTAGGGGAGTCAAAGCAGAGACATTGTTGAAGGATGACACATGGATGTCTGGACCTCGGTTCCTGATTGGACCCAAGGAGGAGTGGCCTGTAAATCCCGACAACCCTGGGAAAATTTCAGCTGATGACCCTGAGGTCAAGATAAGCTTGATGGTAAATGCTGTGCAGGCTGAGGAGGAGAAGGATGCAGTATCTTGCATGATTCATCATTTCTCTTCTTGGACCCAGCTAAGAAAATGGTTGGTTGGATCCTTAAATTCAAGAGCCTGCTACTATGCCTGTGTCGGAGAGGAAAAGAGTTGAGCCTGATTCTGGCTCAGTCTCGTCTGAACAAGGTTCAACAGGAAGTAGAGATGGAAAGGGAGATGCAACGCTTCAGAACACAGATTTCAAGTGGCTCTCTTTCAGTGGAGGACCTCAAGGCAGCAGAGCTTGATATCATTCGCTTTTGTCAAGGAAAGAAGTTCTCAGATGAAATTAACAGCTTGCAAAAGGGAGAAAGTGTGAAGAGGATAAGTCAGATCTACAAACTCAATCCAGTCCTTGAAGAAGGTATTCTAAGGGTTGGAGGTCGACTTACTAGAGCAGCTATGCCTGAAGAAGCCAAACATCCTGCCATATTAACCAAAGATCTTCATATATCAAAGGTCATCCTCCAACATATACACAAAGAGGTAGGACACAGTGGGCGAAACCACATGCTATCTAGCCTTCGTCAGAAATATTGGATACCTGGTGCAAGCGTGGCAATAAAGAAAGTCTTGTCTTCATGTGTTGTATGTCGACGATTGCATTCAGCTCCAGGACACCAGCAGATGGCAGACTTGCCAAGGGACAGAGTTTCTCCAGATGCACCTCCTTTCACTTATGTTGGGGTCGATTATTTCGGACCCCTTGAGGTTAAACGAGGAAGGAGTACAGTGAAAAGATATGGTGTACTCTTTACATGTTTGACAATACGAGCTATTCATATTGAGATAGCTTCATCTTTGGACACAGATTCCTTTATTCATGCCCTCCGACGCTTCGTAGCAAGATGCGGTCAAGTGTTGGAAATGAGGTCAGACAATGGAACAAACTTTGTTGGGGCTGAGCGTGAATTGCGGGAGGCAATTGAAAAATGGAATCATGACCTAATAAATAACACCCTCCTTCAAAAAGGAATAAAGTGGACTTTCAATCCCCCTACTGGATCACATCATGGAAGAGTATGGGAGAGATTGATAAGGTCTGTGAGGAAGATCTTGAATTCCAGCCTTAAGGTGCAGAACCTTGACGAGGAGGGCCTTCATACTGTTCTCTGTGAAGCAGAAGCTGTTATCAACAGCCGTCCGATCACCAGAGCATCCACTGATCCCAATGATTTGGAGGCCCTCACTCCAAACCATCTTCTGCTGCTAAAGACCAAGCCTTTTCTACCACCAGGACAGTTTCAAAAGGAAGACCTTTATGCCCGGTGCAGATGGAAACAAGTGCAGTACATGGCTGACTTGTTTTGGAAATGTTAGATCAAAGAGTACCTGCCTCTTCTTCAGGAGCGTCAGAAATGGTTGAGAGTTAAACGCAACCTTAGTCTTGGAGATATTGTGCTAATCGTTGATGACACAGCACCACGTAACTCCTGGGTTACTGGAAGGATTACTCAAACTATTCCAGATAAAAGAGTACGTCAGGTGAGGATCAAGACCAGGACCAACTACCTTGACAGGCCTGTCACCAAGGTTTGCCTTCTCCTGGAAGCAGAGGAGCCATGAGAGCATGCTGACCATTGATCTTCATAGACCTTGACATTGACACTTACCAAGACATTGACATTTTTTAACTTGACTGCGTGATGTAAAGATCACTCTTTTTGGATTAAGGAACTTTTGAACTTCTCTCGTTGTATTTTTTAAGAAGGGAAAAAAAAGGGGAACGTTTTCTAAAAACTAACTGTATCTTTAAAGGTTTCTCATCTGTCTCCTATATAATTAAATGTTAGATAATTATTGTGTCATAATAATTAGGGGCCAGAATGTAGGAGCCATAAATGTGAGTTGATTGTGTGTTTGGTGTCATGGGTTGTTTGCTGATTTGTTTGTTGTTTGCGGTCTGCTTGTTGCTGGTGGTCGGTGTGTTCACCGGAGGTCTTGTGGTGATGGCAGTGATTATATGGGCCGCACTCGCCTGTTCACCTGGTTTTTGGCTTGGATGGAGAGAGAGGGGGTGAGCGTGGGAAGAGACAATTTCTGTTGACCACAACACTATACTGCACTGCGATCGCAAATTTATTTGATTATCCGAAAAATCCAAATCAGCGTTTGTAGTATCTTGTTTTGTTTTGGAACAATAAATGACTAAAGTATCTTGGATCTGGAAGTCATTTATGGCGACAGCGCGTCACAGCTTCACTCAAGAAAAATGAGACAAGACAAACACACACACATCATATATATATATATATATATATATATATATATATATGTATGTATGTATGTATGTATGTATATATATATATATATATGTATGTATATGTGTATATATATGTATGTATATATATATATATATGTATATATATATGTATATGTGTATATATATATATATATATATATATGTGTATATATATATATATATATGTATGTATGTGTATATATATATATATATATGTATGTATATATATATATATATATATATATGTATGTATATATGTATGTATATATATATATATATATGTGACCTCTCTTTTAAACTATGTGGTAGGTTAGGTAACCTGTTTGGCTTCATTTTATTTATTTGAGGAGCCAGGTCGCCTGTTTTGGGCTTGTTTCCATAGAGCTGGTTGCTTGTTTATCTCGCGAGATCTGGCAGCACTCTCGCTCTTATTGCACTGCCAAGAGTCGCACGCATAAACGCTGACCTAAGTTTGTCACTTAAAGTCACTGAAGGAAAATGTAGCCTCAATAAGGTAAACAGATATTGCATTGGGGTAAGTTAATGTGTTATTTTCTTCAAATTTGAAAGACATAATTTAAGATAAGATTTTGGTAAGACAGAGTTTAAGTTTTAGCTAACTCTACTAGCAAACCAGCTCCACATGTCCCGCCCATTTCAACCGAGAGGACATCGACCGAACTTCATCAACTATTCCTGCAATTTAAAGTAAAATTTGAAACGTTTAATTGAACACAATGGTAAATATTTTTGCATTATCATGAGTCCTTAGGATACATTTTTCAATTCGGCATACATTTAAAATACATTTTGGATCATTTTCGGCGATTATTTCCACTTTTATTCTAGTTCTCTTCCGCAGTGCACCGTTTAAGAAAGATCGTGAAAGATGGAAGCTAAAGTGGTAAGGCAATACATTTCTTTTTGTAGATTCTTATGCCGAATTAATTATCGGCCTTTCTTCTTGCAGAAAATGTATTCTGTTAACAACTAATGCGTCTGTATCATATGAATCTAGACAGAAGTGTGTTAAATTGCGAAAGTATTGAGTGCGGTTTGGTGTGACGTATTCACTGGAGCAGGAAACAGGGGCAGTGGCGGTGCGGGCTTTGAAAGTCGAACTCAATATAACACTATTTCCCCTTCGTGTACTTAGTGTTACAGTCATTAGCCTGAAGCTAGTTCATGTTGTAGTCCCGTTAATCCCCGGGCTAAAGGAAGCTACCTCCGGTGGGAAATACGGTGGCGGTGTTTTGTTGTTCCAGTTGTTCTTTTTGTTCCTTCTCCTTCGGCCTCGTTTGCCTCTTCTCGTTCGTGACTTATTCTTATTCCCACAGCCCTGTCCCTGTCTGGCGTGCCCGGGCGACACTGCACCACTCCCGGATAATAAATCCACCATCGCAGAGCTCAGGGAGTCACCGGGAGCCGTCTGAACTCACGGTAATGATTTCTAATATGATGTTAATACTACTCTTATTTCTAACATCACGTCTATAAAAACACAGGGCCTCTCTGAGGGGAAACCTGCTGCGGAGGATGCTCTCTCCTCAGCATCAGCAGCTGCAGCACTGTTAGGTCAGCATCTCTACGTCATTATGTCACCACACACTGCATCCTGATGGGATTTTCAAAATAATTTGAAAACAGGTTAAAATGTCAAAGTAAGAGTGCAAGAGTCATAAGCAGATTTTACACATGCACTAAAATAATTTTGCACTTTTGCACTTTTACATCGACTTCATAATTCAACTCTTACCTGTCTGCCTCTCTTTTTCACAACAGATGTAACACCATTACTGACAGCTATTATTTTGTAGTTCTTATCTCCTGTGTGTCTTGACCATAGACTGTAAACATTACTGGACAAACTCTGATCCGTCTGTTACGTAGGCAGCAAATGAGTCTAATCGACGGCCGCATCCATATTAATTTGCAGTCCACTTGACAGCATAGCTAACGGCTACGGCTGCTATCATCCCTTACGGCTTTCCTGCTTGTCCTGAGATACCTATAAACAGGTAAGTTAATATTTAACTTTTCTACAACACAGTTAAAACGAATTATATTCAACCCAAATATTTAATTAAAGTCTTAAAAACTAAACTTTTTTAAATATACAATTATGGTTATTAGTTATTTGTCAGAGCAGTTACTAGACTTTGTCAGTGTTAGCAGAGCAAAGTTTTATCATAAAATGTAAGAAACATTTTAATTCTCACATTGTGTTACAAATAATTACTTGGGTGTAAGAACATGTTTAAGGATAAGAAGTCTGTTTTAAAACGATAAAAGACAGAGCTTTGGCGTCTTTTTTTAGTTTTGTTGTTGTTGATAAAACTACTGTTAGACCATAGACTGTAAATAAATACGTGAAACATCCAGAAGAAATCAATATTATAATGCATGCAGTTCATGGTTGTTACTGTTCTGACAAAAAGAGGAATGTCTGTCTTATATTTACTGATGTCAACAGCGATGTGGGCGAACATTATAATTGAAAATTAATATTTTGTATTTATCATAAGATATTTGTTTTCTATAGAACCCTGTGAAGTCAGAAGAATGCCAAGTGTCAGCTGCACACCAAAAACTTTAAGTATTTGAAAAAATAGTGTTTAAGACTGGCATCTATTATTATGAGTTGCAGCTACCTTGTTCAATATTATCCCTGCAGATGTGGCTAATAATAAAAAAAACACCCTGAGCTGTCACATGTAGTTAACTGTACATTTTGTCTTGTCTGAGGCATTAATTGAACACCGTTGTATTTCTCCTATAGACACAGTGTGGATTATTCGTGACTTCTCTGTCAAGGTGCCCAGAGCGCTGCAGAGACAGAGGAAGAAACCTGAGCCTCAACAACATCTGCATTTGTTGGTTCTTCTGGGGTGGACTTCGGTTGCTTCTCTTCTTCAACAACTCGCTGCGAGGGAGGTCTCCCCCGAATGGCCTGAGTGATGTCACCCACAGGCTGAGAGCTGGAGCGGGTTTTAAGTCTCCTGACAAACTGTTACATCGAGTGTCAAAATTCACCCCCTTCACAGTGGGAGCACGAGGTCACTAACTGATATATGACTGATATATTTCGTTTTTTGAACCAGGCTGTAAACATGTTCATTCCCGTGGTACAAACTGGCTTTTTTGGCTGTGGGCTTATGGCACTTCCGACGCTTCTGCAGCCAGCCTCAAGCAGAACCTCGAGGAACTGCAGTTTTTTGTACTTCGGCATTGGCTTCATATTTCGAGACCGGAGGTTGCCGCTTGGTCTTGACCTATTTTGCTTCCTGCCTGTGAGTGTTTCCCTACTGTCTGACTGCCAACCACACCCTCGATAGTCTCACTTGTTCACAAGCCTGTTGTCTCCTTCACAAACAAAGCTGTTTAATTTTCTCTGTCAGCTCCAGCCCCCCCACCCCCCTCCCCTGTTTATAGCCAGTTTTCCCGTTCAGGCCTCCTCCCCACCACCATCGGACTGTGTTGTCCCACAACCACCGCCTGGCGACCAGCCACCACCATCGGACTGTGTCGCTGCCACAACCACCGCCATCTTAATTCATGCACGGCCAACTCCGACCTCCACCTCAGCGACGAGGAAGTGTGGATAGTGTTGTCATGAAATCAAACTTCAGTCTTTGTTTTTATTCCCCGTTGACATGAATCGATATTGAATGTATTTAAATGAAGTTAAAGAAATATCTCTGTACATGATGGTGCAAAAAGATAGTTTTTTTATTTGAAAAGAACCACATTATTATTGATTGAAAATACTTTTTTTTAATCAGAATATAAAAGACAAAGATTTATCAACACTGATCAGGAATCACAGAAATCAGAATAATCTGTATTCTGTATGACACACTAATATATTATTTTACTTTTTATATACATGCACACGCACACAAACAAACTTAAAATAGATATATGTAGGACTTTCACCTGGAGTTTCTCCTCCAGCCTCCTAGGATTCAGGATGTAGTTCAAACAATGTCAGTGATCAGTAAATTAGTGACTACAATGAATACACAAAGTACACATTAAGATGAGACTGTGGTGATGTGGTTCATGTTTGCTTAAAGCCCTTTGCTAAATTTTCATGTACCATTTAAGTTACTAACCAGGTGTCTTCCTGGAAGCTCCTGAGCACTCGTCTCTTAGGTTCCTCTGGATCGTTGCTGCTATGGACCGCATGACCCGCCCTACTCTGCCTCTGATTAGTTGGTACTTGTTGCCTTTCGTTGGGTTGGTTTGATTTAGGCATAAGGACTGATTGGTTCTGGGCAGCGGCGTGCCCAGACGGGTGGCCAGGGGTGACATGGGTCACCCTTAAAATCTGATTGGCCACCCCAAAAATCCTACACTGTGATTGGCTTCTTCCCTTGTCTGGCCGTTAGAAGGGACCAAAACATTGCCAATTAACAAGTTTTTGAAAGTTAGACAGTCTGCCTCTGATTGGTTGGTTAGATTTAGGCATGAGGACTGATGATGATTGTTTCTGAGTAAGCCAGTCACAGGCAGAATAGGTCCCCGAGTGTGGCAAGCGGCAAGTAAGGAAATAAATTAAAGGAGGAAAAATGTAAAAAGGGGCAATTTTTGATTCTCACCGTGTGAAATAGGACGGTTAGCTTATGACCGTGTGAAGATGCTCAACTGCCTGACTCACCGTCAAAGCGTGACACTTGGCAGCTCTGTGTAATGGGTAAACTTTAAATCAATCACAGTGAACACCTTCTGCAAAACAGACCAGGCTGGCTGCGCAACTTTTTCCACATCTTTTCTCCCTCACGAGGTGATAATCTACAGTTACAGAAACAGTGGTATATTGTTCCGTAAATAAACCTTGTGGAGTGCTCATTTGATTGAAAGAGTCCTATATTAAAGTTAAAGAGTGACGAGCCGAGTCGGGCAGCGCGACTCGCAAGCTAGGAGTCTGTGCCTCACAGCTTACGTGAACGTGAAAACAGACGGAACTAAAAGAATGACACAGCTGCACAGAAACTGCACGTTGTAGACATGAACCCAATATAAATCGTCACACAAGAAAACAGTTTAAACTTTTTTTTCTCTTTTAAGAGACCTTCAAAACAGTCTTGTATACCAGTGCGACTTATATTCCAGATTTTACGGTAACTCTGACAGGACAGATGATCAGAGGTGCAGAGTTTTTATCTCCTTCATTCAGACCAGGACTAAAGTAAGGGAAGAGTTTCCTCCTAAAGGAGCAGTCTGTAAAGGAGTAGATCAGAGCTGCAGCACCAACGTCATAAAAGGAGACCAGACCCTCCTCATAATCCACAAACACCCCCACCTTCTGAGGCCGACACTTCAGAGAGAGACGAGCTTCACGAGTTTCGTACTCATTTCCATTTTTTAAACGTATAGTCCAGAAATCTGTTTGAAGAAGCACTGTGATTCTTCCCTTCCTTTTACTCAACTTTCTGGCCACTCCTAAACCCCAACTAGTCTTTCCTTTAACCTGAACCTCGAAGTAAAATCTGCCTGAAGAGAAACTCTGCTTTCCTAAAACATAAGGAAAGGAAGAGTATGGGTTGTTTGGTAGATTCTTCACATCACCATGATGAACATGTTTCCCATCATCAGACAGGATGAGATATGGTTTTGCTGTATCAGGATCAAGAGTTACATCCACAGCATACTGCTGGACTCTCTTCAGCTCAGCTGGAACCACCAACTTCTTCATCTCTTCACTGAGAGTCTCCTCCACCTGAGCCACAGCTTTCCTCACAGTCTCCTCATGAAGTGGTTTACAGACATTAACCTCTGCCCAGTCTTTGGTGGGTGGAGCAGAGTTAACAGACTGGACTCTCTGGATTAGATGGAGGTGGTCTTCAGAGCGTGAGAGCTGCCGTACATCAGTGCTCCTCTTCATCAGCTCACAGATTTCCTGCTCCAGCTCTTTGATGAAAGCTTCGGCCTGTTTCTCTGTTGTTTTCTGCTTCTTTCGGATTGTGTCGATGAGCTCGACCTGGCCTCTCTCAACAGACTCCTTCAGAGCGGTGAAGACTCGAACACCTTCTGCCATCTCTCTGTCTGCATCGTCCTTACTGAGGTCCACTGAGTGTTTGATCTCTTGAATCTTCAGTTGTCTTTTCTGGATCATCTGCTGAATTTCAGCCTCTGTCTCCTCCAGCTTTGCCTTCTTTTCTTCATATTCTTCTTTCAGAGGAACAAACTTGTGTGTCTGGTGGTCTAAAACAGAGCAGAGCATGCAGACACAGGTCTGATCGGTCTTACAGAATAGCTCCAGAGGTTTATCGTGCTTCGTACACATCCTGTCCTCCAGGTTCTCCACAGGGTCAATCAGCTGGTGTCTTTTCAGACGTGGAGCTGTCAGATGAGGCTCCAGGTGAGTCTCACAATAGGAGACCAGACAGTCTAAGCAGGACTTCAGGGCCTTCAGTTTGGTTCCAGTGCAGCCGTCACAGAGAACTTCTCCTGGTTTGGACTCTTGTAGCTCTGATCTGCTGCTGCTGGCTTCCTGCTGAGCTTTGTCTCTAAACTGACCAACCATCTCAGAGATGAAAGTGTTGACGTGCAGCTCAGGTCTGGTGTTAAAAACTTTCTTACACAATGGACAATTGTACTGGTCGCTGGTGTTCCAGTGTTCAGTGAGGCAGTTTTTGCAGAAGTTGTGTCCACATGATGTGGTGACAGGATCATTGAACACATCCAGACAGATGGAGCAGAGAAACTGATCCTCAGACCGATGATAGTTTGCAGCAGCCATATCTACACAAAGTGAAAGAAAGAAAAGTATTACAGCATTTTATTTACAGCATTAGGTATTAACCTCGCCCGGAAGAAGGAAACCAGGGCACCCCCTGGAGCCAGACTAGCTCTGCTCCACCAGAAGAGAGGAGCAGAGCTGACAAATGATAATTGTCAGCTCTGCTCCCAATAACAGTGATTGCATTGTTTTAAACAAATTGTTTCTAAAAGTGTTTTTGACGACCTTACAATGGCCATTTAAAAAAAAAAACACTTTATAAAACACGAGCGCCCTCTGCTGGTGAAAGAGCTGATTTTGACCTTTAATGTTGTGAAGATCGATTTTTTTGTGCAGAATTTTACTGCTTACAAATCTTTGCTGGCTTGAATGAAAACAAATTTCAATTCCTTCTCTGCTTCCTTCAAATTAAAAGCCTCCATTGTGGTTTCTCCATGTCAAGGCTTTTACTGTGAAACAGTCAGAGGAAATAGAATTCAGTTTGGCTGCAGGATGTTATCAGTGAACAACAACAATTCCAGGAAGTTAGAAATGTCCAAAGTCCACATGAGAGAAACTCAGTTCAAGGCACGCACACACTCACACACATACAGACACACACACACAGAGTTTAAAAAGCTTGAGTATGAAGAGAGAATGAAATGAAGAGTTGAGTGTAAATCCTGGTTGTTCAAAGTGTAAACATGATCAGCTGTACTCACCTGTGTTTGCAGAGACTCTGCTGTGTCGTTGACAAAGATTGGATGAAGTTAGTTTAATTTCTTTGAAGAGAAACGGAGACCTTTCTGGACGGCTGCGTAGCCGACACCCTGACAAACTTTAAGTTTCATTTCTTCAGAGTGACGCTGAAGCTCTCCTCCCTCAACTGTGGCTCCGCCTCTAACTGCAGCTTGTTTCTTCCCTCTGAGTCACAGGGCTGTTGTGAAATACCAGCTTCAATAGACTGATCTGATCTGATCTGAGAAGAAGAGTCTCATTAAAGTCGTCGTATCGTCTTTGTGAATAAGATAGGTTGCTTGAGTTCATTTATTACAGTCACTCTCATGTATTAGGAGAGTTTGGTGCTTGTTGTGGCAGCAGAACAGAACTGATCACTTCTTGTATCTTCATGTTGGGCTCCATCTAGTGGTCGTTGTGTGTCATAGCAGCAGTCACAGGTCTACATGGAGACCTGTTGTTTCTGCAGCAGTGTAGCAGGAGAGTCCTGTAGGAGTGGTCTGACACCACCAGGCCTGTGTGGTTTCTGGAATTGTTCAGAATTAAATAATTTTCTGTATTTAGAAACCCAGTCGTTCTTCAGACAGACACTGAAATACCAGGTGTTCATTTTATGTTCAAAATAATGAGGTCAATTCGATTTCATTTTAATAGCACATTTTATACAAATGTAAATTCATTGTGCTTTACAGACGACAAAGATAAACAAACACAATATAAACGCATTTAAAACCAAACATGCACAAATGGATTTAAAAGCTCCCTTTGAATCCAAAACACATTTATAAAAGAAGCATGCACCATTCCATACAACACACACCTACATATACCTGTTCCTATACAGTGCATAAAGGGTCCCTACACCAACCTACAAATGTATATACACACAAACAAACTAGCAACTGAAGGCACGAGAGAAAAGCAATGTTTTAAGACCGCTCTTAAAAGAACTTCAAGTTTCTACAGACCTCAGGTCAGTGGGTAGTTTGTTCCACTAAACTGCATCATGGTTACTAAATACACCTTCATCAGATTTCGTCTTGACTTTAGGTAAATTCCGCAGACCCATACCTGCTGATCTGAGGGATCTGATTGGGCTGTAGTCAGTGAGAAGGTCAGGAGGATATTGAGGTGCAATTCCATTTAAAGGGGCTACATGTAACTTTCAAAAATTCTGCGTCTGTAGCGACACCGCATGGCCATTAGGCGAACTGCACCAGTAACCTGTTGCTCGCTCTCCCTCGTGTGCTCATCATACGTGCTCGTACGTACAGAAACAAGCATCATCCATCGGCCACGAAACACTGGATATTTACCGACATAATGTTTACAGAGGAGGTAAGTGGTCTGTGTGTCTGTATTCATTCTCCATCCTACAAACAACAGTCTCTGCAGGCACTGGATGAGAGCAGGAGTGTGTGATGAGTTTGTCTGCCTTTGAGAGCTCTTGGGGTGGATTGAAGTGTGTGGAAGGCGGCCTCTGGCTGTGGAGGTGAAGACCGGGAGTGTGTGATGAGTTTGTACTGTTGATCTCTGTAAGCGGAGCGGAGTGTGGAGGACATCGAGAACGTGCATAAAATGTCACTTCCTGGAGCTTTCGTGGAAAATACGACCCGGGGAAACTTTTTATACAGGCAACCCAGATAGAGAGTGAACATCTACTTTTTCACATCAGTTAACTGTTTGCTTATAAATGGGCGATAAAAATGATTTATACATGTAAAAAGTTACATATAGCCCCTTTAATGCTTTGTAAACCAGAAGTAATATTTTGAATTTGATTCTGTCGTGACCTGGAAGCTAAGGAACATTTTTTAGAATCGGTGTGATGTGTTCTATTTCCTTTGTCCCAGTTAGCACTCTGGCTGCAGCGTTTTGGAGGAGTTGGAGTTTGTTTATTGATTTTTCAGTCCAGCATAGAGGACATTACAGTAATCTAATCTGCTGGATATGAATGCATGGACCAGCTTCTCAGAGTCAGATTGGGTCATGAAACACCCGAGTTTGTAAATGTTCCTTAGATGATAGAAGGCTGTCTTTGTTCAGATTTAAATCAATGATGACACCTAGGTTTTTTACATGATCACTGTACTGAAGAGGAAAAGATGGTGAAATGGATATGAGCTCTTGCTTTTGTCTTTGTGGGCCTACGATCAAAATTTCAGTTTCATCTTTTCTTTTTAAGTTGTAGAAAATGTTGTGATATCCAGCAGCTAATTTCTTCAATGCATTTGACCATTTCATTTATGGGACTATGGTTATCTGGGGAAAGTGAAACATAAAGCTGCATATAATCGGCAAAGGAATGATAGGAGATATTGTGTTTCTGTATGATAGAACCAAGAGGGAGCATGTAAATACTAAATAGTAGTGGGCCGAGAACTAAACCTTGTGGAACCCCATAGTGAATGCTGAAATGATCAGATCTGAAGTTGCCAAGTGAGACTGAGAATGTTAATAGGAGGAGAACCATTGAAGAAAAGGTCCCGAAAGGCCAATGTCATTTTCCAGTGTGTTTAGCAGAATTTCATGGTCAACTGTATCGAAGGCGGAACTGAGATCTAACAATACTAAACTGGAGGGTTTGTTTGCATCACGGTTTATTTTCAGGTCATTGATTACTTTAACAAGAGCAGTTTCAGTGCGTTGGTTTACTCTGTAACCTGATTGGGTTATTAAACTCCTTTTTAAAACCAACATAAAGTTCTGCATAAAAGTGAAATAAAACCATTTAAGCATCTTTCCAATACACTTACTTATTCTGCTTTGTAGGCAAATTAATATTTTCACACATTCAGTCATGAGTAGTGAGCACATTAAATACTCTACTCACCAAAATATATTTACGGTTTAGTCGTTTTTTATTTATTTACAAAGACGAGCAGCTGTAAGTGACCAGGGCTGAGTCGTGTGCTCAGTCTATTCACAACAAGTCCAGCTGCAGAAAACACTCTCTCTGCTGACCACTTAAATTTCTCCTCACTTTTCACAGCACCTCTTCTTCCTTTAGTAGTGATAACAGCAGTTTTTCTGGGTTGTAAATGTGACGGGCGCCCTCTTTTGGTATGAATTGGTATTACATGTGACTGCCGGTTAAACTGTAAACAGATTGTCAGTGAATACATTTCTAATCGGTTAAATTGTTAACGGAGATTAATTGATAGATGATTAATCATTAACATCACTAGTTCAGAACAATGACCTTCTGTGTGTTTGTTGATATGTTCATAACGGTTTTATACCTCATACATCGTGTTATCTCTCAATGTTGCGCTTGATTCTGTAATTACTGTGGGAACTCCGTGGTCTAGTGACTCCAGCTGTCCCGCGGTGCTGCTCCGTGCTGCGCTCTGAGAACTCAGCCTGTGGGTGTTGACAGATGAGGGAGTGAACACACAAAGCACACGTATCTGGTGGACGTTCTGGGTCATACGTGTCAATCAGTACTTACTCAGACCTCGTCTTTAACAATGAGTTTATTTAGAAGTTTTTGTTTCAAAATCACATATTTATAGATTTCTTTGACTTTTTATCAACACTATCATACATACAGCAGAACTCGGTCCAAGAGACACCAAAGACATTTCAGACAAATATAAACTTCAAACAAGTTTCTATAAAATATCAAATTAGAACTTCTTCACTTTCCTACTAACTTTAAATTATCATAGAAAAAACACAAGAATTTATTTATATGTATCTATTCAAATTTAGCTTTAAATAATTATTGTCTTGCGCAGTTTTTTCCTCTCGATCTGAAGTTGGAAGTCAGTAAAGTTTAAAGGGTTAAAATAAACATTATCTCATAAATGATGCATCTCGATGATGAGCTGAGTCAATCAAATCAATTTGTTCCCTGCTGTGTTTACGAGGACAAACCTCTGAAATATAAAGTCAATCAACAAACACGATGATCTGATTCTGTCAAAGATGTCAGATATACCGTGTTGTCACTAAATAGGATGGTATGTACTCTGATGAGAATCAATACATGAAGTCTTTGATTATTTCACACTGACGGGAGAGATGATAAGAGGTGCAGAGTTTCTACCTCCTTCATTCAGACCAGGACTGAAGTAAGGCAAGAGTTTCATCCTGAAGGAGCAGTCTGTAAAAGAGTAGATCGGAGCTGCAGAGTCCACGTTATAAAAGGAGACCAGACCCTCCTCATAATCCACAAACACCCCCACCTTCTCAGGACGACACTTCAGAGAGAGACGGACTGGAGGGTTCGTACAGGCTTCGTACTGATTTCTTTTTCTTAACCAAATAGACCAGAAACCATCCTGAGGACTCAGTGAGATTGTTCGCTTCCTTTTACTGAACTCTCTGGCCACTCCTAAATCCCACTCAGTCTTTCCTTTAACCTGAACCTCGAAGTAAAATCTGCCTGAAGAGAAACTCTGCTTTCCTAAAATATTGACACAGTAAGAAAATCTTTTTGGGTTGTTAGGAACCTTGTTACTCACATCACCAAGATGAACTTGTTTCCCATCATAAGACAAGATGAGATCAGGATGTGCTGTATCAGGATCAAGAATTACATCCACAGCATACTGCTGGACTCTCTTCAGCTCAGCTGGAACCAACTTCTTCATCTCTTCACTGAGAGTCTCCTCCAGCTGAGCCACAGCTTTCTTCAATGTCCTCTCGTACAGCAGTTGACAGGGATTCAAACCCCGGAAACTCCACCCACCAAATACTGGAGTAACGGTCACGGATGGCACTCTCTGGATTAGATGGAGGTGGTCTTCAGAGCATGAGAGCTGCTGCACCTCAGTTCTCCTCTTCATCAGCTCACAGATTTCCTGCTCCAGCTCTTTGATGAAAGCTTCGGCCTGTTTCTCTGTTGTTTTCAGCTTCTTTTCAATTGTGTCGATGAACTCGGCCTTACCTCTCTCAACAGACTCCTTCAGAGCGGTGAAGACTTGAACACCTTCTGCCATCTCTCTGTCTGCATCGCCCTTACTGAAGTCCACTGAGTGTTTGATCTCTTGAATCTTCAGTTGTCTTTTCTGGATCATCTGCTGAATTTCAGCCTCTGTCTCCTCCAGCTTTGCCTTCTTTTCTTCATATTCTTCTTTCAGAGGAACAAACTCGTGCGTCTTGTGGTCTAAAACAGAGCAGAGTGTGCAGACACAGGTCTGATCGGTCTTACAGAACAGCTCCAGAGGTTTATCGTGCTTCGTACACATCCTGTCCTCCAGGTTCTCCACAGGGTCGATCAGCTGGTGTCTTTTTAGACGTGAAGCTGTCAGATGAGGCTCCAGGTGAGTCTCACAGTAGGAGACCAGACAGTCTAAGCAGGACTTCAGGGCCTTCAGTTTGGTTCCAGTGCAGCCGTCACAGAGAACTTCTCCTGGTTTGGACTCTTGTAGCTCTGATCTGCTGCTGCTGGCTTCCTGCTGAGCTTTGTCTCTAAACTGACCAACCATCTCAGAGATGAAAGTGTTGACGTGCAGCTCAGGTCTGGTGTTAAAAACTTTCTTACACAATGGACAATTGTACTGGTCGCTGGTGTTCCAGTGTTCAGTGAGGCAGTTTTTGCAGAAGTTGTGTCCACATGATGTGGTGACAGGATCATTGAACACATCCAGACAGATGGAGCAGAGAAACTGATCCTCAGACCGATGATAGTTTGCAGCAGCCATATCTACACAAAGTGAAAGAAAGAAAAGTATTACAGCATTTTATTTACAGCATTAGGTATTATTCTAAATGGGTCCCAGTAACCTCGCCCGGAAGAAGGAAACCAGGGCACCCCCTGGAGCCAGACTAGCTCTGCTCCACCAGAAGAGAGGAGCAGAGCTGACAAATGATAATTGTCAGCTCTGCTCCCAATAACAGTGATTGCATTGTTTTAAACAAGTTGTTTCTAAAAGTGTTTTTGACGACCTTACAATGGCCATTTAAAAAAAAAAACTTTATAAAACACAAGCACCCTCTGCTGGTGAAAGAGCTGATTTTGACCTTTAATGTTGTGAAGATGGATTTTTTTGTGCAGAATTCTGTTACAAATGTTAATGTTTAAGATGCAATCGCTCCGCAAAGGATAGTTAAAGGCTTTACATGCGATTTTTTGATCCAGTAGATGTCGCCCTTGTGCACCAGCATGAAACCAAATCAACTTGCGTTGCATTGTTGTGTTAGCATGCTAATGCTAGCGATCTTTATTATGCTTGTATCTTCACACTGCATGTACATTTACCTAGAAATGCTTACGTGACATTCAAGTAAACAGTGAGTACAGTATGTTATTCTTCTATTCCCTCAATTAAACAACTTTTATACGCGAGGGGAGGAGCCAGCCGGCCGTCCCACCAATGTAAACAAAGTCAAGATAGGACTCGGAAAACTCAGAAAACATCACAGACAGTGGGACTCGGGTGTTACACCCATTGTAGACAGTCATGACTCACAGTTATTTTCAGAGGATATACTTGATTTCTATTACATCTAAGTGAAAAATCGCTTATTAAGCCTTTAAAACCGGTCAATATTTGTCAGTACTGGAGACCTGGTGTTTTGTTTTTCATCCCACTGTGTTCTTGTATCCTGCAGTCATGATGTATTGTTGCACTAAGTCAAATTGTCAGGTTTTTCTTGTAATATATTGGAATATTCTGTGCTTGTTATATGATAATTGAATCGACCAACATTTTACCCAATTAAATATTGTTTTCCTGTATGAGACAGCTCCAAAACTAAAAGACGGAAGACCTTTTAAATTAAAATTCAAGAAACTATAAATGATTCTCTCCACCCCATTGGACATATGACAAACTGAAAAAATGTATTGTATTGCAATGTTGCATGATGTCCACTCTATTGCACAATTTTATAACTTCTTCAAATTTATGAATATTAAAGGTCACATATCCCCCTCCTTTTTAACCAGTTTAAATAAGTCTCAGAGCTCCTCAAATCATGTGTGTGAAGTTTCTTGTTCTAAATCCACTCTGATCCTGTATTTGATCATGCCTATAAACCCCTCTATTTCAGCCCTGCTCAGAACAGGCTGTTTCTGTGCCCCCTCTGGAGGGCTTGGGTGTACTCGGTGCTTTCTCGCTCCATGTCCTATTGTTTATGGTGAGAAGGCAGACTCAGAGGGCAGAACAAACCCCTAGTTGTGGGACTGTTACCCACCTGGGGGAGGGGCTACTGCCCTTTGTGATGTCATGAAGAGAAAATCTCCAAACGGCCTGTTTGAGCACACATTTTCTGAAAAATGGAGCAGGCAAAAGACAAAGCGGATGGACTTTTCTCATCATTGGGGGTTTGTAGACAGACTACAGACACATGTTAGTGTTAGAGGAACATGGTGAAGTGTATTGTAAATAATGTGTGACCTTTACAAAGATTAATAAGTAATCAACACAGTAAGTTGAGTTCATGACAATAAAAGTAACTTCTTTTAACTGGCATTTCATGTATATTTTTTTGTAGTGTTATGGTCCTAATGTGCTTCAGGAGGAGAGTAATAATACAGTAAATATAAAACTATACTCTTAAACATTCATCTTAAGGAGGGGGAGAGCATTCATTTTAGATATTGTTTTTATCCATTAACATCAAAGTGTGATTCTCTTGACAATGCTTCCAAATGATTTATTTTTACATAGACGTCTCAAGTACAACATTAAATGGTGGCAAATAATTTCTTAAAGGTAAAAACAGATAATAGGTTATTTGTCTAACAGAAATAAAGTAAAACCACCATACACCACCTCTCTCAAGTGGTACAATGCTTTAAAACTGGATATTTTTCCTTTGGGTTTTTTAAAAAGCCGAGGTGAAAACCTGAATGAGGAAGACACCTAATGTTAAATATATAATCCATTTGCCTCTAAGTATAACAGAAGGGTGGTCCCCACTCCCAATATAAACTGTCCAGGACCTCACTTGTGAGCATATACAGGAATGTGTGTGTGTAACTGAGTTTCTTTCATTTGGATTTTGGTTCAAGTCTAACTTCCTGGTATTGTTGTTGTTGTTCACTGATAACATGCTGCAGCCAAACTGAATTCTATTTCCTCTGGCTGTTTCACAATAAAACCCTTGACATTGAGAAACCACAATGAGGCTATTAATTTGAAGAAATCAGAAAAGGAAGGGAAATTTGTAAGTAGTAAAATGTTACACTAAAAAAATCATCTGCACAACAGTAAAGGTCAAAATCAGCTATAGAGGGTGCTTGTGTTTTCGAAAGTTTTTTTTTTTGTAATTGGCCATCGTAAGGTCGTCAAAAACACTTGTAGAAACAACTTGTTTTACTTGTATGAAACCAAATTTCACTTCCTTCTCTGCTTTCTTAAAATTAAAAGCCTCATTGTGGTTTCTCCATGTCAAGGCTTTTACTGTGAAACAGCCAGAGGAAATAGAATTCAGTTTGGCTGCAGGATGTTATCAGTGAACAACAACGATACCAGGAAGTTAGAACTGAACTAAAATCCAAATGAGAGAAACTCAGTTACAAACAAATACACACGCACACACACACAGTTTAACAAGCTTGAGTATGAAGAGAGAGTGAAATGAAGAGTTGAGTGTAAATCCTGGTTGTTCAAAGTGTAAACATGATCAGCTGTACTCACCAGTGTTTGCAGAGACTCTGCTGTGTCGTTGACAAAGATTGGATGAAGTTAGTTTAATTTCTTTGAAGAGAAACGGAGACCTTTCTGGACGGCTGCGTGGTCGACACCCTGACAAACTTTAAGTTTCATTTCTTCAGAGTGACGCTGAAGCTCTGTGGCTCCGCCTCTAACTACAGCTCGTTTCTACCATCTGAGTCACAGGGCTGTTGTGAAATACCAGCTGCAATAGACTGATCTGATCTGATCTGAGAAGAAGAGTCTCATTAAAGTTATTGTATCTTCTTTGTGAATAAGATGCTAGAGTTCATACATTTATTACAGTCACTCTCATGTATCAGGAGAGTTTGGTGCTTGTTGTGGCAGCAGAACAGAACTGATCACTTCTTGTATCTTCATGTTGGGCTCCATCTAGTGGTCGTAGTGTGTCATAGCAGCAGTCAGAGGTCTACATGGAGGCCTGTTATTTCTGCAGCAGTGTAGCAGGGAATTACTCTTTGATTTCAGACTTAAGAGGGAGGCAGCCACAGAGTGCAACATCCATAATAAAACTGTGGCGATTGTAGGGTCGTACTCTCCAATCTCCACAGGGCAGCTGTAATTCAGTTGGTAGAGTCGTCGTCTCTTAACCGGAAGGTCGGGGGTTCGATCTCCAGCTCCTGCAGCCACATGTCCGATGTGTCCTTGGGCAAGACACTTAACCCCAAATTGCTCCCGCTGCTTCGTCGGCGGCGTGTTAATGCGTATGAATGGGATTAGTTACTTCTGATGGTCTCACTACACAGCAGCCTCTACCATCAGGGTGTGAATGTGTAGTTGTGACCTGCGGTGTAAAAGTGCTTTGAGTAGTCAGAAGACTAGAAAAGCGCTATATTCAGTAAGCTCAAGTCCATTTACCATTCCATTTCCAAATACTTGGGCTTGTATTTGGACAACCAACTTAAATTTGATGTCAACACAGAGGCTTTTGTGAAGAGGGGGCAACAGAGAATCCACCTTTTAAGGAAACTGAACTCTTTCTCAGTCAGTCCTGAAATACTTTGTCATTTTTATCATTCTTTTGTTGAGAGTCTCCTTTGTTTTTCTTTTATCTGTTGGTTTCACAGCCTCTCAGTTAAAGACAGAAACAGTCGTACAGGAATTGGTCAAATCTGTTCTGAGGTGTGAAACAGAGAGATTTTAACTCTTTTTGTAAACAGCAGAGCCTCAGGAAGGTTCAGAGTATTTTAGCTTCTTCTGGTCATGCACTCTTTAGAGAATTTTCTCTGCTGCCTTCACGTCATCTTTATGTTTTACCTGCCTGTAAAACTAACCTCTGATTGAAATCATTCATCCCTCTGTGATCAGATTACTGAATGCTCCTTAACATTAGTACCTCTTTTAGTTCTTATCTATATTTTAACTCCTTGAGTAATCTGTTCTTTGTACGTCAACTTGCCTTTATTTATGTTTCTCTCATATGTACAAGCTGCTCCACACCAATTACCCCAAGAGGGATTAATTAAGTTGTTTGAATTGAATTGAGTCCTGTAGGAGTGGTCTGACACCACGAGGCCTGTGAGGTTTCTATAAATGTTCAGAATGAAATAATTTTCTGTATCTGTAAACCCAGGTGTTCTTCAGAGAGACACTGAAATACCAAAACCAAAGCTTTATTTTCTTCCTAGTTTTGAAAACTTGAAGAAGAAATGGTGCAGAAATCAGAAGATGAAAACAGGAAACTGACTGTTATTCTTAGGTCGTGTCTGAAATCATACACTAATTCCTTCCTCCCTTCTCACTAAACAGGAAGTTTAGTTTAGTTCTCTCTTTTATTGTATTTAAGGAACATTTTTATTTTATAATCTTACTTTTTAAATTCACAAACAGGTAGTATTTTCCATGTGTTTTCACTGTTAATAAAAGACATATCGATATACGCCATTCAGCTAAACAATATCGAGATATGAGTTATGGTCCATATCCCCCAGCCCTAGACTTGCCGGGGGCAGCCACAGGCCTGCTCTCCACCCCCCACACCAAACTGCTCTGTTGGACGTGGAGGTGGAACAGGTATCCTCATTTCTAATACCTGGAAATTCAATAAACTCTTGCCACTGAACAACAACTCCTCATTTTAATATCACACAATTATGGTTACTGCTCCTATTAAAATGTACATTGCGATCATTAACCGCCCACCAGGGTGTAATCTGAATGATTTTGTTGTGGAACTGGACATGCTACTCTCAGAAATCCCTGATGATGGAACACCACTGATTGTAATGGGAGACATGAATATACACACTGATAAAGCCCAGGCATCAGATTTCCTTGCTCTTCTATCCTCATTTGACCTCACGCAGGTCCCAACTCCTCCTACCCACAAAGATAGCAACACTCTTGATTAAATTCTGACTCGGAACTGCTTTACAGCAAACCTGACTGTCACCCCTCTGCATCTACCAGACCACTTCTTTATTAAATTCACAATCTCAGCACAAATGCTGTCATACTACCAAAACATGCGATTGCTTAAGCCAGCTCAGTCTAACAAGGTAATGGCTGCCATGCCTGCCCATAAGGTATTTACCACACTCTCAACAGACGAGGCTACAGACATACTCTGCTCCACGCTAGCTTCATCTCTGAACACACTCTGCCCTCTGGTGTCCAAACCTGCTCGCAAAACCCACCCTAGTCCATGGCTCACTGAAGACATAAGAGAGCAAAGAGCAGGGCTGAGGTCAGCAGAGAGAAAATGGCAAAAATCCAAACAGTCCGCTGACCTCAATGACCATAAGCAAAGACTTGTCTCATTCTCCTCCAGCCTGAAAACGGCCAAGACAACATATTATCAGAACAAGATATGCAATGCCACAGATACAAGAAAAATGTTTTCTGTTTTCAACTCATTGCTTCAACCACCTCCTCTTCCACCTTCCGATCGGTTCACACACATGTTTGCCTCGTATTTTACTGAAAAGGTTGCAACCATCAGTAACCACTTTTCTGAGCCTGACCATCTCAGCCCAAAGGCACCAACCAAAAGTGCCTCACTCGACTCATTCTCCTCTCTGACTGAGGACGAAGTCTCTAAGCTTGTGCTAGACTCTCCTGCAGACCATTTCCTCTCTGCTTAATGCTGCACTAAACATTTCATCAACTCCTCTCTGTCAACGGGTGTGTTCCCCACCGCATTCAAGCAAGCGCGGGTCACCCCTCTGCTCAAAAAACCCACACTAAACCCAGCCCAGGTTGAAAACTACTGCCCTTTCTGTCAAAAATACTTGAGCGCACAGTCTTTAAGCAAGTCTCGGAGTTCCTGTCCAGAAACGATCTGTTTGACCCAAATCAGTCAGGCTTTAAGCAGGGCCACTCTACTGAAACTGCACTACTGTCAGTAACAGAATCGCTACGAGCTGCCAGAGCTGCGGGTCAGTCCTCAGTTCTATTACTGCTAGACCTGTCTGCTGCCTTTGACACAGTCAACCATCAAATCCTCCTATTCACGCTCTCTGAACTTGGCATCTCAGGATCTGCCCTCTGCTGGTTCATGTCCTACCTCTCTAGGCGATCCTTTAGAGTGTCGTGGAAGGGAGAAGTGTCCAAAGTGCAGTTTATCCACAGGGGTACCTCAAGGGTCAGTGCTTGGTCCCCTTCTCTTCCCCATATACACAAGCTCACTTGGTTTAATAAACTGCTCTCATGGCTTCTCATACCACTGCTATGCTGACGATACCCAGCTCTTCCTGTCATTCCCACCAGACGATGTTACAGTCTCAGCAACAATCTCGTCATGCCTTGCTGATATCTCTAAATGGATGAATGAACGCCACCTTCAACTCAATCTTTCAAAGTCTGAGCTCCTTGTCATCCCAGCCAGTCCCTCTATGCAACCACAGATCAATATTCAGCTTGGAACAACCAAACGCATGCCCACAAAGTCTGCCCGGAACCTGGGTGTCATGATTGATGACCAGCTAACTTTTAAGGTTCAAGTAGCCTCGATTGCCCGGTCATGTCGATTTGCCCTGTACAACATCAGGAAGATCAGACCTTATCTGTCAGAACATGCTACACAGCTCCTGGTACAGGCTCTTGTGATATCACGCACTATTGCAACTCTCTACTGGCAGGTCTTCCTACGTACACGAAAAAAACCCCCCGGCAAATTTAAAACTCTGCTGCTCACTTACAAAACAGCGACAAAAACGGCTCCTCCTTACTTTAACTCTCTCATCCAGGTCTACACTCCCTCCCGCCCACTACGCTCTGCCAATGAAAGGCGTCTGATCCAACCTTAACAAAAGGGGCCTAAGACGCTGACTAGACTCTTTTCCTCTGTTGCCCCCCAGTGGTGGAATGAACTACCAAACCACTTTTAAGAAAAAGCTTCATGAAAGAGCTTTTAAGAAAAAGCTCTTTCATGAATACCTACTAACTTAATGATAATGGTTTCGATATCATTGATGTTGATGATGGTTGTGACGATTGTTTTTGTTTGATAACGATGACTGATAATTGATAATCGACTGCCCTCAATGTTGTGCTTTGCCTCTGGTCACTTCCTGTCAGCACCTGTGTGTCCAATCGGACTCAAAGCTGATCGTTTGCTCTTACTGACATTGTTCCCTTTTTTCTAGATCCTTACTCTCTGATGTACGTCGCTTTGGATAAAAGCGTCTGCTAAGTGAATTGTAGAATAACTGCTGCTTGTGTATGATATCTAGTCTGACTTCCTGCCATTGCTGTTTCCTGCCTTTTGTCCCAACACACCTGTGTGTTAGTGTGACCTGTATATATCCCCCTGTGTTTCCACCAGCCCTCTGACAGATTGTCATTGTCTCCTTAGTGTTTTATGCTTTCCAGACTTATTCTCCTCGTGTTTGCTCGCCCGGTTTTCAACTTTGATTGGATTTTGGATTTTGTGGATTTGCCCATGTTGGATTTTTCTGCCCTCACTGACGGCCTTCCTGGGTACGAGCTACGGACATTTGAGTAAAGAACTTCTTCTGTTTTTTGTGTCCTGGACTCTCCTCTACATTTGATTGTAGTTTGGAATTGTTACACTGAGCATATTTCTGACTTTCTCTGCAGTGTGTTAAAGATGTAGCTTATTATTCAGCAGTTTTATAACCTGGAAGTTTGTCATGAAATCAAACTTCAGACTTTGTTTTTAGTCCCGGTTGACATGAATCGATATTGAATGTATTTGCATGAATTAAAAACAACTCTCTGTACACGATGGTGCAAAAAAACGTTTTAATTTTATTTTTTAGAATCACATTATTACAGATTGATTTGACAAATGTAGTGGTTATCTTCTGCCTTCTTCATTAATCTTATGCTTCTTAAACTTATTTCTGTCTTAACCACGGACTGATGATGTGACAATGTGCCTCATTCACGTTTGTACGAACGTTTGCAGCACAAATCTGAGATTCATCGATATATTTTTACATGAATGTATTCTGATTCCGACCGCCAAGGCACGTACAGAATCGCTGCAACTATGAAATTCCCTGAAACGGCATCAAAGCCCCCAGACACACCGCACTTTTTTTTTTACTTTTGAGGACATTTATTGCGACTTCTACGTGTCTCCACCTCACCGCTCTCGTCCTGATACACCAATCAGATGTCCTTATATGGAGAGATAGGGGTGTGGTAATATGCTGCTTGCAGGTTGCAGGCACGCGCCTGTTGATTTAGAATGATTGTGATTTACTAACATACGCGAGGTGTTGAGAACGAAACTGGCTGGTACGCATGTGTCATGAATCTGACGGTGATCTCATTTTATGCGCAGAGTAAGAATATTTCTCCGCATATATTAGTGAATGAGGCCCATTGTTTTACACGCTGAGACGGCTTGGTACACATGTTCCCATGTCCATGGTAAAACTTCTGTCACTCGTGTATTTACGTCGACAGCGTAACTCACAACAGTACACTTCACTTCCTGTCTCTTGATCACGTGACTACGGAAGTCTGACAACAAATCTTCAGATTAACATACAGAAATAATCACAGTAAATATTCATCAATATTCCTGAGATAAACACAAATATATTCTCTGCTGTACTCGAGCTAATTATATAATTCAAACAGTAACAAACTTGTTTCCTCTTTCTTCCATCTTTGTTCAGTTTGATGAAACAAGAGCAATCAGAGAAATGGTTATTTAACTCTGACAGGACAGATGATCAGAGGGGCAGAGTTTTCCTCCTCCTCCTCCTCTCCCTCCTCTTCCTCCTCTTCCTCGTCCTCCTCTTCCTCGTCCTCCTCTTCCTCCTCTTCTTCTTCCTCTTCCTCCTCCTTCTCGTCCTCCTCTTCTCCCTCTTCCTCCTCCTCTTCCTCCTCCTCCTCCTCATCATCATCATCACAAGGGCTGAAGTAAGGAAAGAGTTTCTCAGTGAAGAAGCAGTCTGTAAAGGAGTAGATCAGAGCTGCAGAGTCCACATCATAAAAGGAGACCAGACCCTCCTCATAATCCACAAACACCCCCACCTTCTCAGACGGACACATCAGAGAGAGACAGACTGAAGGGCCAGTACAGGCTGTGTACTCATTTCCATTTCTCAAACATATAGTCCAGAAACCTTTCTTAGGACTTGGTTTGATTAATCCTTTCCTGTTGATGGACTCTCTGGCCACTCCTAAAGTAAAACCAGTCTTTCCTTTAACCTGAACCTCGAAGTAAAATCTGCCTGAAGAGAAACTCTGCTTTCCTAAAACATCTGCTTGGGTTGTTGGGAACGTTCTTCTTCACATCACCATGATGAACTTGTTTCCCATCTTCAGACAGGATGAGTTGAGGATGTGCTGTATCAGGATCAAGAGTTACATCTACAGCATACTGCTGGACTCTCTTCAGCTCAGCTTGAACCAACTTCTTCATCTCTTCACTGAGAGTCTCCTCCAGCTGAGCCACAGCTTTCCTCACAGTCCCCTCATAAAGTGGTTGACAGACATTAACCTCTGTCCAGTCTTTGGTGGGTGGAGCAGAGTTAACAGACTGGACTCTCTGGATTAAATGGAGGTGGTCTTCAGAGTGTGAGACCTGCTGCACATCAGTGCTCCTCTTCATCAGCTCACAGATTTCCTGCTCTAGCTCTCTGATGAAAGCTTCAGCCTGTTTCTCTGTTGTTTTCTGCTTCTTTTCGATTGTGTCGATGAGCTCGACCTGGCCTCTCTCAACAGACTCCTTCAGAGCGATGAAGACTCGAACACCTTCTGCCATCTCTCTGTCTGCATCGTCCTTACTGAGGTCCACTGAGTGTTTGATCTCCTGAATCTTCAGTTGTCTTTTCTGGATCATCTGCTGAATTTCAGCCTCTGTCTCCTCCAGCTTTGCCTTCTTTTCTTCATATTCTTCTTTCAGAGGAACAAGCTCGTGTGTCTTGTGGTCTAAAACAGAGCAGAGCATGCAGACACAGGTCTGATCGGTCTTACAGAACAGCTCCAGAGGTTTATCATGCTTCGTACACAACCTGTCCTCCAGGTTCTCCACAGGGTCGATCAGCTGGTGTCTTTTCAGACGTGAAGCTGTCAGATGAGGCTCCAGGTGAGTCTCACAGTAGGAGACCAGACAGTCTAAGCAGGACTTCAGGGCCTTCAGTTTGGGTCCAGTGCAGACGTCACAGAGAACTTCTCCTGGTTTGGACTCTTGTAGCTCTGAGCTGCTGCTGCTGGCTTCCTGCTGAGCTTTGTCTCTGAACTGACCAACCATCTCAGAGAGCAAAGTGTTGACGTGCAGCTCAGGTCTTGTGTTGAAAACCGTCTTACACATTGGACACAGGTACTGGTCGCTCATGTTCCAGTGTTCAGTGATGCAGTTTCTGCAGAAGTTGTGTCCACATGATGTGCTAACAGGATCATTGAACACATCCAGACAGATGGAGCAGAGAAACTGATCCTCAGACCGATGATAGTTTGCAGCAGCCATAGCTACACAGAGAGTGAAACAAAGAAAAACATTTTATTTTTGTATTTTTTCAAACGGGAAAGTACAGAGTGTAAAGATTTCACAAATTCAAATCAGTTACAAATGTTAATGTTTAAGGTGCAAGTACATCGCTCCACAAAGGATTGTTAAAACCGGTTAATATTTGTTAGTACTGAAGACCTGGTGTTTGGTCTTTCATCCCGCTGTCTCCTTCTTTTATCCTGCTGTCTTCTTTCATCGCATCCTCATCACCCTCCTTTATTCCACTGGGTAGCACCCCAAAAAAAGTGCCAAAATTCCACTGCAATATTCTTTTGTTGGTAGATCGCGTGACATCTTTCAATAGGGACAGTGTGATGGTGTGGGGTGGTATCTCTCTCACAGGCAAAACAGAACTTGTCATCACTGAAGGCAAACTCAATGCAGTGAGAAATTGGAAGGAGATTCTGGAGCCTGTGGCAATACCATATCTCCAGAAGCTGGATCCTTACTCCATCCTCCTGGATGACAAAGAGCCAGGATCATCACAGAATACCTCCAGAATTTGGGAGTGGAGATGATGGAATGGCCCACCGTGAGTCCAGACCTCAACCCAATTGAACACTTGTACGATCAGCTTGGGCGTGCTGTACGTGCTAGAGTGACCAACACAACCATGCTGGTTGACCTTCAGCAACTTCTTGTTGAGGAATGAGGTGCCATCCCATAACAAAATGTGACCAGGCTGGTGACCAGCATGAGGAGGAGGTTCCAAGCTGTTGTGGTTACGTATGGATCTTCCACATGCTACTAAGGTCCCTGACAGTTTAAAATGAGTCAAGTGTAAAAATGGCCATATGTGTTGTTTGTTCCTTATTACTGTGGGAGAGTGCAATCATCCAGTCCACCAAGGAACTCAAAACAGGAGTGAATACCAACAGAAGAATATTGCAGGGGATTTTGGCACATTTGTTTTGGGCACTACCCACACGTTTAGCTGTGTTGCTCATTCCACAAATGCACGATCCTTACAAGTTATACCTCTAATCAGGCTTTCCAACCACATATAATACAACACCAATTAGTATTATTAGAGGTTGGAAATGTATTCTGGTACCTGAGCGCGTAGCAGGGCACACATCACCAGATAGCTAGTCAAGAACTTGACTGTAGTAATGCAAAGGATAGCTTCAATGAAGAGAAAACGTAAAGTGGATTTCAAGCTTGCACGCTTGTTTAATTAAAGAATCAGCTTTGTATCCAGCCGAGTAGTTCTTTATCATGTAAAACTGCAAATTAAACAACACAGAATTGCTCCTTTCAATATCTTCACAACACAAATGAAATACAATAAAATATGAGCATATAATATTGCTATGGCCAATGATTAACTAAAATACTTACAAACAAAGCTGAGCCAACGCATACACAGGAGGATGGCGCTGGATAGAGAGGCTAGTTTAGCTGGACATGCACTCTCACAAACGGCTGACATGAACTGAGCTACTGATCACGTGACGAACAGACATGTGACTCTTAGGGGTCAATCACAAGAGAGCATCTATTCTAACACAAATAGACTTCTTTTCAGAATAAAATAAACTTAAAAATGTTACATCACAAAATCATTGACGGAAATAACGTTTCCAAACTTTTTTTGAGGCGTTTATATTAGAATATTTGGTGCTTGTGAAATGAGCTTGAATCAACTTAGCCCACATTATGGTCACTACATTTGAGAGCTGTTCAAGAGCTGTTTTCTGCCACATGCAGGGGTTTTGATAGAATGGTTTCACATTAGCCTCATTAGTGGATATTAGCAAGTCATCCCATATACTCACACCCACTGGCCAGCCATAGTAAGTGTACTTCAAAATCAAGATGGCCGATGGAAAGTTATCAGTGCCACGTAGCTCAGGAATATCTTCCCCATCCTGCTATTCTAGATCACTTGATGATTTTTGGCACATCAAGAAAAAGCTAAGGAACAGTATTATTGTCAAACTTCCCAAGTATTGACTTTGGGTTTTGAGAAAATTAAAATTGATGTCCACTAAATTGTACATCTTGCATTGTATAATGCATCATGTCTATTAACCCCTTGTAGGTGAGGACCAGGTTAGGACTGTAATGCTGGGTATGGATGGTGAGTGTTGTTCAGGTCGGTAAGAATACCAGTGAAGCAGCTTTCCTTCTTGAGTTGTCTCCTTTATTTCCAGTATACTTGATATAAAGCCAAGTGGGTACAGTATCTGGGCATGCGTAGCTGTTTGTCTGGGTGTGTGTGTGTGTGTGTGTGTGTGTGTGTGTGTGTGTGTGTGTGTGTGTGTAAGAGTGTGCAAGTATATGTGTGGTCTGCAATGAAATAAAGGCAGAAATTAAACACTGTCAATGGATTAAAGATCACTGATATTCTATTGCTAATACAAAGTGCAGTAGCCTATAACACACTATTAGCACAAGTAATCAAATGTAAACCCATTGGGATAAGCAATCATGTTGACAACACAGAAGATAAATTAGGGTGCACATATAAGCCTTATTAGCTAAACATACAGCAAAACGTTACTAATAATTGGCCATGTGCTAGCCAGCAAGCTAATCGCTAAACTAACCGCTAGTATGCTAATCGCTAGCGCACTAATTGCTAGCTCTGTAATCTCACTTTAATACTTCTGAACATAGAACATCAACTAAATCAAATATACTTCCAGTACTTACTAGATTCTTATGGACGCACACAATGCAGCACTTAACACACAACTGGTGATTCAGACAACTGCTGGCGCCGCGCTAGTGGCAGCCTGTTGCAGCAGCTCCGGTTTTTGTCTTGCATTTTAAGTGTTTTTAAAGTGTTTTGTTACGTGTCAAGTCACCTGTCATAGCCTATGAGTTAGTCAAGATGGACACTAAGTAGCTTAGTTGAGTTTTATTAGCTTTTACCGTTTTTATATATTTTTTCGTGTTGGGACAGTATGCCAACGCATACTAACAGTATTGTTTACACGCGTGACCAGCTGTTAGCGATCTCCAAACCACTACCTTTGACGGGAACGAGACACGAAATCCCAGAGGAGCTAAGGAGAAGACGCCAAGGATGCAGAGCCGGTGTTATAAGGAGAGCAAGGAGGAGAAGGTTCAAGCCCTGCATCCCCTCGATTGTCATGGGGAATGTGAGGTCGCTGGTGAACAAGGTGGACGAACTCGGAGCACTCATAAGATCACAGCGTGAATACCGAGAATGCAGTTTAATGTGTTTCACCGAGACATGGATGCAGGAGAATATTCCGGACGCAAACACAACAATGAATGGATTTATGACTGTACAGGCTGACCGGGATCACAGGCTGAGCGGTAAAAAGAGAGGAGGGGGGCTTGCTCTGCTTGTGAATAACCGATGGTGTCATCCTTCTCACATTAATATAAAGGAGCGCATCTGCACCCCTAACATCGAACTGTTAGCCGTTAGTCTGCGTCCATACTATCTCCCGAGGGAATTTACCTGTGCTGTTGCCATTGTTGTTTACATACCGCCATCAGCTGATGCCGACACAGCATGTGACGTCATGCTAAAAGAAAGGTCAGAGCAAACTCTACGTCTTGAGGAAGCTTAGGTCTTTTAATGTGTGTAGCGAAATGTTATCCATGTTTTATCAGACTGTTGTGGCAAGTGCCATTTTCTTTGCAACCGTCTGTTGGGGCAGCAGCATCGGGGCTTGTGACTCTAAAAAGCTTAACAAGCTGATTAGGAGGGCTGGCTCTGCTGGTCTGGGGACTGCTGTAGAGCCCCTGGAGGTGGTGATAGGGAGAAGGATGATATAGAAACTGTTTAACATTATGGACAATAACATGCATCCCTTACACAATCTCGTGTGTGAAGAGTGTTTTTAGTGGGAGGCTACGGCAGCTAAACTGCAAAAAGGACAGATTTAAAAATACTTTTTTACCTACTGCAATTGCACTTTATAACAACTCCCCTTTAAGTAAGGACAGAAGACATTTAAACTTTTAAACGTTAGCCTGAGTTGCATATATCATATATCAAACTGTATTGTGGGCTCATGTTTTTTTGTATGGGTGGGATATGTATGTATATATGTGTTGTGTTGTGTGTTTGTATGTATGCTGGCTGCTGGAACACCTACATTTCCCTGCTGGGATGAATAAAGTATATCTTATTTTATCTTATCTTAACTGAACTACATGTAGTGAGTAGAACAGCACATAGTCGAAGGGGCGGGGCTATGATGTCATCACACCAAGAGCCTTTCGTACACCCCTCTATTTCAGATAATTTTCCTTTACGATTTTTAATAAGCCAAGTTGAAAACCTGAATGAGGAAGACACCTAATGTTAAATATGTAATCCATTTGCCTCTAAGTGTAGCAGAAAGGGTGGTCCCCACTCCCAATATAAACTGTTCAGGACCTCACTTGTGAGCATATACAGGAATGTGTGTGTTTGTGTAACTGAGTTTCTCTCATTTGGACTTTGGTTCATTTCTAACTTCCTGGTATTGTTGTTGTTCACTGATAACATCCTGCAGCCAAACTGAATTCTATTTCCTCTGGCTGTTTCACAGTAAGAGCCTTGACATGGAGAAACCACAATGAGCCTTTTAATTTTAAGAAAGCAGAGAAGGAATTTAAATTTCAGCAAAGATTTGTCAGCAGTAAAATTCTGCACTAAAAAATCTGCCTACACAACAGTAAAGGTAAAAATCAGCTCTTTCACCAGCAGAGGGCACTCATGTTTTGTACAGTTTTTAAAAAAAGGCCATTGTTGAGTCGCCAAAAACACTTTTAGAAACAACGTGTTTTACTGCAGGATGTTATCAGTGAACAACAACGATACGAGGAAGTTAGAGATGAACTAATGTCCAAATGAAAGAAACTTGGTTACAAAGAACTACACGCACGCACACGCACACACACACACAGTTTAACAAGCTTGAGTATGAAGAGAGAGTGAAATTAAAAGTTGAGTGTAAATCCTGGTTGTTCAAAGTGTAAACATGATCAGCTGTACTCACCAGTGTTTGCAGAGACTCTGCTGTGTCGTTGACAAAGATTGGATGAAGTTAGTGTAATTTCTTTGAAGAGAAACGGAGACCTTTCTGGACGGCTGCGTGGTCGACACCCTGACAAACTTTAAGTTTCATTTCTTCAGAGTGATGCTGAAGCTCTCCTCCCTCAGCTGTGGCTCCTCCTCTAACTGCAGCTCGTTTCTTCCCTCTGAGTCACAGGGCTGTTGTGAAATACCAGCTTCAATAGACTGATCTGATCTGAGAAGAAGGAGAGTCTCATTAAAGTCATTGTATCTTCTTTGTGAATAAGATGCTAGAGTTCATACATTTATTACAGTCACTCTCATGTATCAGGAGAGTTTGGTGCTTGTTGTGGCAGCAGAACAGAACTGATCACTTCTTGTATCTTCATGTTGGGCTCCATCTAGTGGTCGTTGTGTGTCATAGCAGCAGTCAGAGGTCTACATGGAGGCCTGTTGTTGCTGCAGCAGTGTAGCAGGGAATTACTCTTTTATTTTAGACTTAAGAGGGAGGCAGCCACAGAGTGCAGCATCCATAATAAAACTGTGGAGATTGTAGGGTCGTACTATCTCCACAGGGCAGCTGCAACTCAGTTGGTAGAGTCGTTGTCTCTTAACCGGAAGGTCGGGGGTTCGATCTCCAGCTCCTGCAGCCACATGTCCGATGTGTCCTTGGGCAAGACACTTAACCCCAAATTGCTCCCGCTGCTTCGTCGGCGGCGTGTTAATGCGTATGAATGGTATTAGTTACTTCTGATGGTCTCACTACACAGCAGCCTCTACCATCAGGGTGTGAATGTGTAGGTGTGACCTGCGGTGTAAAAGTGCTTTGAGTAGTCAGAAGACTAGAAAAGCGCTGTACAGTAAGCTCAAGTCCATTTACCATTCCATTTACAAATACTTGGGCTCGTGTTTGGACGACCAACTTAAATTTGATGTCAACACTAAGGCTATTGTGAAGAGGGGGCAACAGAGAATCCACCTTTTAAGGAAACTGGACTCTTTCTCAGTCAGTCCTGAAATACTTTGTCATTTTTATCATTCTTTTGTTGAGAGTCTCCTTTGTTTTTCTTTTATCTGTTGGTTTCACAGCCTCTCAGTTAAAGACAGAAACAGTCGTACAGGAATTGTTCAAATCTGTTCTAAGGTGTGAAACAGAGAGATTTTAACTCTTTTTGTGATCTGATTACTGAATGCTCCTTAGCATTAGTATCTCCTTCAGGTCTTATCTATATTTTAACTCCTTGAGTAATCTGTTCTTTGTACGTCAACTTGCCTTTATTTATGTTTCTCTCATATGTACAAGCTGCTCCACACCAATTACCCCAAGAGGGATTATTTAAGTTGTTTGAATTGAATCGAGTCCTGTAGGAGTGGTCTGACACCACGAGGCCTGTGTGGTTTCTGGAAATGTTCAGAATTAAATAATTTTCTGTATCTATGAACCTGACTTTTCTTCAGAGAGAGAGAGAGACACTGAAATACCAGGTGTTCATTTTATGTTTGAAAGAATAAGGATCAACTTATAGATTAGAAAACTAAAGCTTTATTTTCTTCCTAGTTTTGAAAACTTGTAGAAGAAACGGTGCAGAAATCAAACAGTGAAAACAGGAAACTGAATGTCATTCTTAAGTCGTGTCTGAAATCATACACTCATTCCCTCCTGCCTTCTCACTAAACAGGAAGTTACATGTAGTGGATTATATAGCGCAGTCATTCAGCACGATAAAAAAGACATCTCGGACACGTCTCGGCTCACCCTCCAGCTGTCGACAGTGACATCATCACTGTCGCAAAATTTAAACGTGCAGCGTAACTCCTTCTGAGGATCAATAATAACGGACAATAACGGCATGATTGTGTTTGTGTGTTTGCTGTTGTGTTTCTAACGGTTTTATACCTCATACATCGTATTATCTCTCGATGTTGCGCTTGATTCTGTACTTACCGTGGGAACTCCTTGGTCTGGTGACTCCAGCTGTCCGGTAGTGCTGCTCCGTGCTGCGCTCTGAGAACTCAGCCTGTGGGTGTTGACAGATGAGGGAGCGGACACACAAAGCACACGTATCTGGTGGAAGTTCTGGGTCAGAAGTTTTTTTTTCAAAATCACATTTACAGATTTCTTTGACTTTTTATCAACACTATCATACGTACAGCAGAACTCAGTCGAAGAGACACCAAAGACATTTCAGACAAATATAAACTTATTGAATTATTGTCTTCTGCAGTTTTTTCCTCTCGATCTGAAGTTGGAAGTCAGTGAAGTTTAAAGGGTTAAAATAAATGTTATCACATAAATGATGCGTCTTGATGATGAGCTGAGTCAATCAAATCAGTTTGTTACCTGCTGTGTTTACGAGGACAAACCTCTGAACTATAAAGTCAGTCAATGAACACGATGATCTTATTCTGTCAAAGATGTCAAATATACCGTGTTGTCACTAAATAGGATGGTATGTACTCTGATGAGAATCAATACATGAAGTCTTTGATTATTTCAAACTGACAGGAGAGATGATCAGAGGTGCAGAGTTTTTACCTCCTTCAATAAGACAAGGACCCAAGACGGGGAAGAGTTTCTCAGTGAAGGAGCAGTCTGTAAAGGAGTAGATCAGAGCTGCAGCACCAACGTCATAAAAGGAGACCAGACCCTCCTCATAATCCACAAACACCCTCACCTTCTCAGGACGACACTTCAGAGAAAGACGGACTGAAGGGTCATCAAGGGCTTCATATTAATTTCCATTTCTCAACCATATAGTCCAGAAACCTTTCTCAGGACTTACTGTGATTTCTCCCTTCCTGTTGATGGACTCTGGAGCACCACTCCTAAATCCCAACGAGTCTTTCCTTTAACCTGAACCTCAAAGTAAAATCTGCCTGAAGAGAAACTCTGCTTTCCTAAAACGTAAACACAAGAAGAGAATCTCTCTGGGTTGTCTGGTAGATTCTTTGTCACATCACCAAGATAAACTTGTCTCCCACCTTTAGACAGGATGAGATTAGGATGTGCTGTATCAGGATCAAGAGTTACATCCACAGCATACTGCTGGTCTCTCTTCAGCTCAGTTTGAACCAACTTCTTCATCTCTTCACTGAGAGTCTCATCCAGCTGAGCCACATCTTTCCAGGACTTCAGGGCCTTCAGTTTGGTTCCAGTGCAGACGTCACAGAGAATTTCTCCTGGTTTGGACTCTTGTAGCTCTGAGCTGCTGCTTCTGGCTCCCTGCTGAGCTTTGTCTCTGAACTGACCAACAATCTCAGAGAGCAAAGTGTTGATCCTCAGCTCAGGTCTTTTAGTGAAAGCTTCCATACAAATTGGACACCTGTACTGGTCGCTGGTATTCCAGTGTTCAGTGATGCACGTTTTGCAGAAGTTGTGTCCACATGATGTGCTAACAGGATCATTGAATACATCCAGACAGATGGAGCAGAGAAACTGATCCTCAGGCCGATGATAGTTTGCAGCAGCCATATCTAAACAAAGTGAAAGAAAGAAATATTTTTATTTGTATTCAAATATTAAGTATTTTTGTAAATAGGAAGTATAGAGATCTCAATCAGTGTTAATGTTTAAGATGCAAGTACAACTCTCTGCAAAGGATCATTAAAACCGGTCAATATTTTTTAGTACTAAAGACCTGATGTTTTGTCTTTCATCCCACTGTCTTATTCTATCCCGCCGATGTATTATTTTGTCCAACCCCTCATGCACACCCCGTCATGAAGACATGATTATTGTATTCAGTTTTATATTTGGTGAGAGCTGTAAGTAACAATGAACACTTTCACATTGGAAAGCTCAAGTGCTACAATGGGCTGTGAATTTGAACTTTCACTGTTGAACAGCTTCTCCAAGAATTGTCACCTTAATATGGTGGAGGAGCTTGCGTGTTCTGATGAACCCTGGAGCTGTGTTGCCGGTAGGGCTGGGAAATATATTACGTTTTTAAAATATTTATTTCAACGATATAGGTTTTGACAATAATATCGATATAGATATGAGTTTTGGTCTATATCCCCCAGCCCTTGACTAGCCGGGGTAGCCACAGGCCTGCTCTCCACCCCTCACACCAAACTGCGATCTTTTGGTGACAGAGCCTTCAGTGCCTCAACCCCCACCCTCTGGAACTCTCTCTCCGCCGAAATCCGCACTGCTGCATCTCTGGTCATTTTTAAAAACCTCCTCAAACACCACCTGTTAACCAAAGCATTCAGCCTCATCTAACACGCCCCCTAGCTGATCACCCACTTCCTTTCTCCTTCATTTGTTCTTCTTCTTGCCTCCATCACGCCCCCCTCCCCCCACTTTGTAAAGCGTCCTTGGGTTTCATGAAAGGCGCTATATAAATCTAAGTTATTATTATTATAAGGCTTGTGATCCTGTCCCTCGGGGGGTACTGCAGGAATATGGATATTGGGCCATGTTTGACCACAGTGGGAGCTGTGGCTGCAACCTCGACACAAAGTCAGACATGTTCCCGGTGCGTGAAGGCCTTCGCCAGGGTTGCCCCTTGTCACTGGTTCTGTTTGTGATTTTCATGGACAGGGTCTCAAGGAGCAGCCCGGGGAACGAGGGTTTCCAGTTTTGGGGGCCTCAAAATGTCATCTCTGCCGATGATGTGGTTTTGTTGGCTTCCCCATGCTGGGACCTCCAGCAGGCATTCAATTTAATTATTTTGACCTTGCAGGGCATGGTCAGTTAACAACGACGGTACCAGGAAGTTAGAAATGAAGTCCAAATAAGGACGTAGACACTAAGAAACTTGGTTAAAACATATAAAGTCCTGTGACCTCACATTCAAACACACACAAATAGTGACTGCCCTACAATCGATCATCAAAATAACAGAGATTGCATTGTTTTAAACAAGTAGTTTCTAAAAGTGTTTTTGACGACCTTACGATGGCCATTTAAAAAACTTTAGAAAACACAACCGCCCTCTGCTGGTGAAAGAGCTGATTTTGACCTTTGCAGACATTTTTTTTAGTGCAAAATTTTACTGCTTACAAATCTTTTGCTGACTTCAATGAAAACAAATGTCACTTCCTTCTCTGCTTTCTTCAAATTAAAAACCTCATTCCTCAAGTTCCTGGTATCGTTGTTGTTGACTGATATCTCCGGCGCTGTGTGAGGTGGCCGCCGGTTGCAGCAGCTCCCGTTGTCCGTGTCGTTAAATCGTATTTTTTGATTAGTTATTATTTGTTTTCACTGTGTGTTTTTTGAGTATTAGTTTAATCTATTGTGTGGAAATGGCTACTTTCGCTGTTGGAAATTTTTGCGCTGTTTTTCTGTTACTTTGGACATTCTTTGTAACGTAGAGCAGCGCACAGATGAGTGAGGGCATTGTTTACACACGTAATCAGCTGATGGTGCTCTCCAAGGTGCTACTGCCCGGAGCAAGGCCTGTAATTCCGAGGGAGCTGAGGAGGCGACGCCGGGGTTGCAGAGCTGGAGCTAAGAGAAGAGCTAAGAAGAGAAAGCATAAGCCTTATGTACCAGTGGTGATTATGGGGAACGTAAGGTCTTTGGGCAATAAGACGGACGAACTCGACGCGTAATCCTGGCAATGTTAGTGTGAAGGAACGTCTCTGCAGCCCGGACATTGAACTGTTAGCTGTGGGAATGCGCCCATATTACCTGCCCAGGGAATTCACGTATGCCATTGTTATAGCTGTTTACATCCCACCGTCAGCTGATGCCGATTCTGCGAGTGATGCACTTCACTCTACTGTTTCACAGCTTCAAACTAAGCATCCAAATGCTTTTGTAGCCATTATTGGGGACTTTAATCATGTGAAAATGGACAAAACACTACCCACTCTTCATCAATATGTTAACTGTCCAACTAGAGAAAATAAAACACTGGACCTTCTGTATGCTAACGTTAAAGAAGCATACAGTACCACTGCCCTTCTCCCCTGGGCAGATCAGACCACAACCTGGTCTTACTGACACCAGAGTATATCCCCCTGGTCCAAAGGCAGCCTGTGACCACAAGTACTGTTAGGAGGTGGACACAGGAGAGCAATGAGGCACTGCAGGACTGCTTTGAGTCCACAGACTGGGATGTACTCTGCGAGCCACATGGAGAGGACATTAACAGCATGACTGACTGCATCACAGTCCGGCCCGGACTGTACTCTGTTTTCCTAACAACAAACCCTGGATCACCAGTGACCTGAATGCCCTTCTCAACAAAAAGAAACAAGCCTTCAGGTCTGGAAACCGGGAGGAGCTGAAAAGGGTACAGCACGATCTGAGGGAAAAGCTGAGGGAGTGCAAGGACTCATACAGGAGAAAGCTGGAGGCCAAACTCCATCAGAACAACGTGAGGGATGTGTGGACTGGAATGAGGGAAATCACTGGTTTCAAGGGGAGAGAAAGGCAACATTCTGGCAGCCTGGAGAGGGCGAATGAGCCTTCATCTGCCTCTCCCACCTCAAACAACACCCCTGTCCTTCACACCTCCCTGCCTCCCCTTCTATTTTTTCCCTCCCCCCAACCCAACTCAAACAACACCCCTGTGCTTCACACCTTCCAGCCTTGTATTTGTCACTTTCCAGTGACAAATAAGGATTGTTCAGATGACCAATTCAAAAATCTTTTAAAAACACAATTTGAAAGCATGCATCAGGTTCATTAAAATGAGAGATTTGTATTCATGTTGGTTTTGTGTTTTTTAAAATGACATTTAAACCTTTTTTTTCAAAAGGTAAGACTAAATGGACCTAAAAATGTCAAGAGGTGTAACCACTGAAAAATTAAGAATATTGAATATTTTATACATCTAGAGTATATGTAAGTGTACTCATGATTGTAATTACTTCATTTTAAAATAGCACAAGAAAATTGATTTTATTAGGATTATCACTAAATTTATAAGTTATGCCTTTCTTCAATACTGAGCGGGACACAAAGTTGAAAACACCTCTGTTTTCTAATACATTTTTGGCAAATTATGTGAAAATTGTTTTAAAAAACATGTTATTTCACTGCAATAGAGGACTACTTTTATTCAAATTTAATTGTCCTGCATTTTATTATATTTTTCACAAGAAATACTGGTTACACCAATTGACGCAAACCAGTTACACCAACTGACCATACTGCTTCTACAGTCAAAGGTCATTGTTTCTTGAAGAAATTGTTGTTAGCTTCCTCCATTTAATGTTTGCTCCACCTTCCAAAGTGCACAGAATACCAGTACGCTGAAGACAGTAATGTAGCACGTTTGTCTTAAACACAGAATAGCATAAAACTGAAGTGAATAGATCGGCCTTTTGGATGGGTCTCATAGATCGGCAAATTCTTACTGATACCTGATCTGGCTGGATCGGTGCACCCTTAATTAATTCATATCTTAAGTAAATTACAACATCTGACCAAAATCTTCAGGGGGAATTCATTTCTTCAGTATTTGGAATAAACTCAAGGTACTTGTGCCCTAATCAAAGGATAACATACCCACAGGCAACACTTTACATCTCTCTTTCTTTATATCATGGCCATCACAGCACAAACAGCATTGCCACCTTCTATAGTACCAGACTTTGGCAAGCAAGCTCCAGGTAGTGACACGCTGATACTACCTACCCTACCACATGGCCCCTAATAGCCGACACATCTAAAATGCAACTGCTGGTGCCAATATTACAGCATACATACACATATTAGATCATACATGTTTAAAGGTGCACTATGTAGATTTGGTGGTGAAATTTGAAAGTTGGAGAAGTAAAACAATTCTTTGATATATTTTCTGAACTTGAATACACAAACTTTAATCAAAGTATAAAATGGGTCCCTGGAACTCTGTTTGGAGATATAAAGCTACCAGGAGAGTTACGCTTTCACTGTTGCGGGCCCACCACCATAACTTCTCCAGTAACATTTTATCTTCAAACAGTGTCACAGGGACCAAATTTCCATCTGAGGACAGTTTGTGTTTAGAGTTATGATGGACATATACCACATAATCTGTAAATTTCTCCAACATTCACACTTCTCTACCAAAACTACATAGTGCACCTTTATAAATGTAAGTAAATGGAACACAAATATGCAATTTGAAGCTAAACATTTACAAAATGCCAGGGTATTTTGTCCTAGACCCTTGATAATAAGGTTGTGGATGGATAACCACTTTAATCAACATTAAGAAATACTGATATTTGACAAAAGTGGCCTCTAACAGAAAGGCTTGTCATAAATGTCAAATAGTGTAACCGGTTACACCATTTGACATTTCCACTTCAAATCAAATTTGACAGGCATTATCATTGAGACCTATGTAAGCCCATTTCCTGGTGTGAACATTTCAAATCTAATTTTCAAAGTGAATACAAATTTTTATAATTATCATAAATTGTTAATGTTTTTCTGAGGTCATACCATTTGACATACCTGACCACGCCCTTAAAATGTCCAGTTATCTCATGTTTTAAAGAGAGTTGCTAAACATGGCGTGCAGCAGTTAGGACCATCAGGGGTTCTTCTTTGTGATATCACTTCTTGTCACATGATATGATGAATATATTAACAAAATGGCTCCTTCATGGTTACACCATGTTGACAATTTCGTACTTGACTGGGTGACACGATTTCCCTAAAATAATTATAATAATAAGAACAATGGTGTTCCACTCCTTTTATTTACTATTGAACAGTTCTATTGTAAGATTATGCCAGGCTAGTTCATAGGGTGTTATATGAAAATTTAACCTTTTTAAATCAAGTTTAATTCTTTGGTACGAAGTTTCAACGTTTACACCACTTTGACATTTTGGCCTAAATACCCCAAATATTCTCTAAAAATGTATAATAAATATACATTTTAGACTAGGTCCTCAAAACAAAGGATGAAATCATGTCATCTGTGCATTTATTTTTAGATTTTAAGCCTTTAAAAGTTAACTAAACCTTATGGACACAAAAAAATGAACGTCACGTCATTGTCCCCTGTACAACAGCTTACCTCATGCGAGCAGAGAACTGTCATCATGATAATATCTGTCTCTCCATACTGTAATCTGTTCTGCACATGTTAAATTTACAAATTATCCCTGCACTCATGTTCACTTCATTTGGCTGTCTACTCAACGTTATATTGTATAGTTTCTGCTTATTATATGTCTACACTCATGCATTTTAACTTATGTCAATACTGTCCATTAACAACTCTGTTTTTGCACATTTACATTTAATCTTTCATATTTAAATTACAAATTACAAATTATTATATTGTCTTTAGATTTGCTAACATTGTGCTTTTTACTCATATTGTGTGTTGGATAACCTGTTAATAACAATTTCCCAGTTTGGGCTCAATAAAGTAATTCTATTCTATTCTATTCTATCGTTGTTGTTCACTGATAACATCCTACAGCCAAACTGAATTCTATTTCCTTTGGCTGTTTCAAAGTAAAAGCATTGAAATGGAGAAGTCCAAATGAAAGAAACTCAGTTACAAACACGCACACACACACACACACACACACACACACACACACAGTTTAACAAGCTTGAGTATGAAGAGAGAGTGAAATGAAGAGTTGAGTGTAAATCCTGGTTGTTCAAAGTGTAAATATGATCAGCTGTACTCACCAGTGTTTGCAGAAACTCTGTTGTGTCATTGACAAAGATTGGATGAAGTTAGTTTAATTTCTTTGAGGAGAAACGGAGACCTTTCTGGACGGCTGCGTGGCTGACACCCTGACAAACTTTAACTTTCATTTCTTCTGAGTGACGCTGAAGCTCTCCTCCCTCACCTGTGGCTCCACCTCTATCTGCAGCTCATTGACGTGTGTGACACCCTCTGTTGATTGCAAGCTGATTTTCACGAAAATCCAAGTTTAAAAGAGTCTGAATCCGAAACTGCCAGCAGAACAAGCTCTGATCTGAAAACTAGGAAGGTCTTGTCAGCTAGGTGGGCAAATTGAAACATGCTTTGATTAGATATTGATAGTGGGTCGTTGTCAGGCTTTGTTTGGGCTGAGCACTTAAGTTTCATTCTCTGAGCATCAACAGGAGAGGCAGTCACACCCTCTGTTGATTGCAAGTTGAAAATCTGGGGTGAGATTTTCACGAAAATCCAAGTTTAAAGTAGTCTGAATACGAAACTGCCAGCAGAACAAGCTCTGATCTGAAAACTAGGAAAGCGTCTGAGGCTTCAGAGTGGCCACAGAGCCCCAGCATCCCCGACTACTGTTTTGCCTATTTCCTCTGGTCATCTCCTAAACACAACATGTGCTACAAAGAAATCTCTGTCATTCATGGGAACAGGAAAAGACACACCTGTCACAGGCAACACAATCTTAACAACTTGTCTCTACTTAAGAAAGCCTCTGCTCCCCACCCTTCATGTACTTGTGGCCTCTGGAACTGGCTATCTGCTGTGAATACAACTAAATTCATCCAAGCACTTGCAAAAATGTCAGACATTCAGGCACTTGCCCTTACTGAAACCTGGATCCGCCCAGAAAACACAGTCACACCAGCTGCTCTTTCTGTTGACACAGTGTTCTCACACACACCCCGCTCTGTTGGACGTGGAGGTGGTGCAGGTATCCTCATTTCTAATACCTGGAAATTCAATAAACTCTTCCCCCTGACAACTCCTCATTTTAATATCACACAATCATGGTTACTGCTCCTATTAAAATGTACATTGCTATCATTTACTGCCCACCAGGGTGTAATCTGAATGATTTTGTTGTGGAACTGGACATGCTACTCTCAGAAATCCCTGATGATGGAACACCACTGATTGTAATGGGAGACATGAATATACACACTGATAAAGCCCAGGCAACAGATTTCCTTGCTCTTCTATCCTCATTTGACCTCACACAGGTCCCAACTCCTCCTACCCACAAAGATGGCAACACTCTTGATTAAATTCTGACTCGGAACTACTCGACAGCAAACCTGACTGTCACCCCTCTGCATCTATCAGACCACTTCTTTATTCAATTCACAATCTCCTTGCCGGAACTCCCTCAGGCACAGGCCTGCCCATAAGGTATTTACCGCAATCTCCACAGACAAGGCTACAGACATACTTTGCTCCACGCTAGCCTCATCTCTGAACAAACTCTGCCCTCTGGTGTCCAAACCCGCTCACAAAACCCACCCTAGTCCATGGCTCACTGAAGTCATATGAGAGCAAAGAGCAGGGCTGAGGTCAGCAGAGAGAAAATGGCAAAAGTACAAACAGTCCGCTGACCTCAATGACTATAAGAAAAGACTTGTCTCATTCTCCTCCAGCCTGAAAATGGCCAAGACAACATATTATCAGAACAAGATATGCAATGCCACAGATACAAGAAAAATGTTTTCTGTTTTTAACTCACTGCTTCAACCACCTCCTCCTCCACCCTCCGATCTGTTCACACACATGTTTGCCTCGTATTTTACTGAAAAAGTTGCAACCATCAGTAACCAGTTTTCTGAGCCTGACCAACTCAGCCCAAAGGCACCAACCAAAAGTGCCTCACTCGACTCATTCTCCTCTCTGACTGAGGACAAAGTCTCTAAGCTTGTGCTAGACTCTCCTGCAGACCATTTCCTCTCTGCTTAATGCTGCACTAAACATTTCATCAACTCCTCTCTGTCAACGGGTGTGTTCCCCACCGCATTCAAGCAAGCGCGGGTCACCCCTCTGCTCAAAAAACCCACACTAAACCCAGCCCAGGTTGAAAACTACTGCCCTTTCTGTCAAAAATACTTGAGCGCACAGTCTTTAAGCAAGTCTCGGAGTTCCTGTCCAGAAACGATCTGTTTGACCCAAATCAGTCAGGCTTTAAGCAGGGCCACTCTACTGAAACTGCACTACTGTCAGTAACAGAATCGCTACGAGCTGCCAGAGCTGCGGGTCAGTCCTCAGTTCTATTACTGCTAGACCTGTCTGCTGCCTTTGACACAGTCAACCATCAAATCCTCCTATTCACACTCTCTGAACTTGGCATCTCAGGATCTGCCCTCTGCTGGTTCGTGTCCTACCTCTCTAGGTGATCCTTTAGAGTGTCGTGGAAGGGAGAAGTGTCCAAAGCGCAGTTTATCCACAGGGGTACCTCAAGGGTCAGTGCTTGGTCCCCTTCTCTTCCCCATATACACAAGCTCACTTGGTTCAATAATCAGCTCTCATGGCTTCTCATACCACTGCTATGCTGACGATACCCAGCTCTTCCTGTAATTCCCGCCAGACGATGTTACAGTCTCAGCAAGAATCTTGCCATGCCTAGCTGATATCTCTAAATGGATGAATGAACGCCACCTTCAACTCAGTCTTTCAAAGACTGAGCTCCTTGTCATCCCAGCCAGTCCCTCTATGCAACCACAGATCAATATCCAGCTTTGAACAACCAAACGCATGCCCACAAAGTCTGCCTGGAACCTGGGTGTCATGATTGATGACCAGCTAACTTTTCAGGTTCAAGTAGCCTCAATTGCCCAGTCATGTCAATTTGCCCTGTAAAAAATCAGGAAGATCAGACCTTACCTGTCAGAACATGCTACACAGCTCCTGGTACAGGTTTTTGTGATAGCACGCATTGACTATTGCAACTCTCTACTGGCAGGTCTTCCTACATGCACTATAAAACCCCCGGCAGCTGATACAAAATGCAGCAGCACGACTGGTCTTCAACCTTCCTAAAAGAGCACATGTCACTCTGCTGTTCATCTCCTTACACTGGCTCCCAGTTACTGCTCGCATCAAATTTAAAACTCTGCTGCTCGCTTACAAAACAGCGACAAAAACGGCTCCTTCTTACCTAAACTCTATAATCCAGGTCTACACTCCCTCCCACCCACTACGCTCTGCCAATGAAAGGCGTCTGATCCAACCTTCACAAAAGGGGCCTAAGACGCTGACTAGCCTCTTCTCCTCTGTCGCCCCCCCGGTGGTGGAATGAACTTCCAAACTCCATTTGATCTGCACCTTTAAGAAAAAGCTAAAGACCCAGCTCTTTCATGAATACCTACTAACTTAATGATGATGGTCTCAGTATTATTGATGATCATGATGATGGTAATGACCATGGTTTTTGTTTGCTTTGACTCTGATCACTTCCTGTCAGCACCTGTGTGTCCAATCGGACTCAAAGCTGATCTTTTGCTCTTACTGATATTGTTCCCTTTTTCTAGATCCTTGGTTGTGTTGTACTTACTCTCTGATGTATGTCGCTTTGGATAAAAGCATCTGCTAAATGAATTGTAGAATTGTAGAATAACTGCTGCTTGTGTACGATATCTAATCTGACTTCCTGCCATTGCTCTGTTTCCCGCTTTTGGCCTAACACACCTGTGTCTCATCTGCAGTTAATGTGACCTGTATATATACCCCTGTGTTTCCACCAGACCTCTGACAGATTGTCTTTGTCTCCTAAGTGTTTCATGCTTTCCAGACTTATTCTCCTCGTGTTTGCGCGCCTGGTTTTCAACTTTGATTGGATTTTTGGATTTTGTGGATTTGCCCGTGTTGGATTTTTCTGCCCTCACTGATGGCCTTCCTGTGTACAACCTAAGAACATTTGAGTAAAGAATTTTTTTTTCTGTTTTTTGTGTCCTGGACTTTCCTCTGCATCTGACTATAGTTTGGAATTGTTACACTGAGCATATTTCTGACTTTCTCTGCAGTGTGTTAAAGACGTAGCTTATTATTGAGCAGTTTTATAACCTGGAAGTTTGTCATGAAATCAAACTTCAGACTTTGTTTTTAGTCCCGGTTGACATGAATCGATATTGAATGTATTTGCATGAATTAAAAAACAACTCTCTGTACAAGATGGTGCAAAAAAACCTTTATTTTTCAAAGAATCACATTATTACAGACTGACTTGACAAATGTAGTGGTTATCTTCTGCCTTCTTCTTGAATCTTAAGTTATTTTTTTCTTAACCACGAAGTGACGACGTGACAATGTGCCTCATTCACATTTGTACGAACATTTGCCGCACAAATCTGAGATACATCGATATATTTTTACATAAATTTATTCTGATTCCGACCGCCAAGGCACGTACAGAATTGCTGCAACTATGTCATTCCCTGAAACAGCATCTAAGTCCCCAGACACACCGCTCTTTTTTTTTTACTTTTGAGGCTGTTTCTTGTGACTTCTACGTGTCTCCACCTCACTGCTCTCGTCCTGATACACCAATCAGATGTTCTTGTATGGAGAGATGGGGGCGTGGTAATATGCTGCTTGCAGGTTGCGGGCGCGCCTGCTGATTTAGAATGATTCTGATTCACTAACATACGCGAGGTGGTGAGAACAAAACTGGCTGGTACACACGTGTCATGAATCTGACGGTGATCTTATTTTATGCGCAGAGTAAGAACATTTCTACACATGTATTAGTGAATGAGGCCCATTGTTTTACATGCTGAGTCGGCTTGGTACACATGTTCCCATGTCCATGGTAAAACTACTGCGTTGCTCCGCCGTCACTCGTTTATTTATGTCGACAGCGTAACTCACAACAGTACACTTAACTTCCTGTCTCTTGATCATGTGACTACGGAAGTCTCACAACAAATCTTAAGAGTAAAATACAGAAATAATCACAGTAAATATTCATAAATATTCCTGAGATAAATACCAATATATTCTCTGCTGTACTGCTAATTATATAATTCAAACAATAACAAACTTATTACAGGAAAATGGCGCTTACAACAAAGATTTATCAAAACTGATCAGACATCAGAGAAATCAATCTGTTGATTAACTTTGGAACAACTGTTTATTCATTGTCTTATCATCATACATGCAAATTCAAAAGGAAATGTTCCTTGTGATTGAAAAGAATCCTTCCCTCCAGAATTTAAAGTAAATGTGTTCAACAAAGGTTTACATGAAAACTCTCCAAAAAGTTTGTGTGTATAAGGATGCAGCTTAAAAAAGGTCAGTGATCAGTAGATTAGTGACTAGAATGAATACACAAAGTGCACATTAAGATTAGACTGTGATGATGTTGTTCATATTTTCTTAAATCCTGCCCTTTGCTAATTCACAGCTTATTATTATTCATTTACCATTTAAGTTACTAACCATGTATCTTCCCGGAAGCTCCTGAGTTCTCTTGTCTCATAGGTTCCGCTGGATCATTGCTGGTTTGGACCGCCATGAAGGCATGACTCGCCCTACTCTGCCTCTGATTGGTTGGTACTCGTTGCCTTTCGTTAGGTTGGTTAGATTTAGGCATGAGGACTGTTGATTATTGGTTCAGGGTATGCCAATAAGAGGCAGAATAGGGCTCAACAGTGTGGTGCTGGAAGAAAAATTCCATTAATTTTCTCCATAGCGGATTTGATTATTAGCCATAATGTCATAACTATCCAAGGTAGACTTATGCTCTACCTGAGCGTAAAACAATGGTTGAAGCTCCTGTTGGAGACACGAGCTCGTATGATATCAACCTCGTTTTAAGAAAAACAAGAATTATTTGCGATATCGGGGCAAAGAAATACACTACCCACGAGTGTCACAGTGACGTCTCTGATTGGTTGAGCTTGCTGTTACCATGGTAATGTTTCCAGCCCCTTGGTGTCGCATATGAACACATAAGCAGGCTAGCTAGTTAGTTAGCTAACACGAAAAGTACTAATAACTTTGTCATGCCGTTGTGAATGTAGTTTAAATTTTCCACAACACAAACTACAAGATAGTACAAAACGTGTATTAACAGTATAAACACGATAACAACCACCAAAGTTACTTTTAAGAAGAAACTATATAATTCCCAATGGATTGTGGGTTGGATAGTTCCTTGACTACGGACGAAAATTATGTACACAGTCTTGTACCTTTGCCATTTCTTCCATTTTGAATGCTGTTTGGTGCCTAATTACATGTACTATAGTCACTAGTATTGGGGTAGCTGACTGTCTTGGTTCCAGTTGCCAATCTCTTGATATAAGGATTTCATGAAAAATTAAGAGAGGATTTGAATTGGGAAATTTACTCATGGAACCAGAGCCACTGAAAGGTGGGCAGTCACTGTTGAGCCCTATAGGGCCCTGAGTACCCTCATTTTCAAATCCAGACTCAAACCCATCTGTTCAAGATCTCCTACTTACTCTAGCATTTTACCTGTAATTACACTGTCCTACATTGCATTTATTTTTTGTATGCTGATTTTATCCATCGTTGTTTTTTAAATGTTGATTGTTGTACAATGTCCTTGTGTGTCCAGAAAGGCGCTTATAAATAAAATGTATTAGTATTATTATTATTATTAGTAGTACAGCAAGCAGCAAGTGAGGAAATATATTTAACATGAAAAGGGGCAATTTATATGATGGTTAGCGTGTGACTGTGTGAAGATGACTCTGAGGGTCAATGTGTGACACTTGGCAGCTCTGTGTAATGGGAACAAAAAAAACTAAACAGTAAAATTCAAAACAAACAAACCATAAGAACTTGAATTAAATCATCAAAGAGTATGTATTGTGCCAAACCCTCAACACCTTCTCTTGAAACTAAGATGTATAATATAAGTTGTTGCCACCAAACATGCATCTTTGTTCAGTTTGATGAAACAAGAGCAATCAGAGAAATGGTTATTTAACTCTGACAGGACAGATGATCAGAGGGGCAGAGTTTTTACCTCCTTCATTAGGATTAGGACCAAAGTAAGGGAAGAGTTTCATCCTAAAGGAGCAGTCTGTAAAGGAGTAGATCAGAGCTGCAGAGTCCACGTCATAAAAGGAAACCAAACCCTCCTCATAATCCACAAACACCCCCACCTTCTCAGGACCAGACTTCAGAGAGAGACGAACTGAAGAGTCATCAAGAGCTTCGTACTTATTTCCATTTCTCAAACCTATAGTCCAGAAACCTTTTTGAGGATTCAGTGTGATTTTTCCCTTCCTTTTACTCCACTCTCTGGCCACTCCTAAATCCCACTCAGTCTTTCCTTTAACCTGAACCTCGTAGTAAAATCTGCCTGCAGAGAAATTCTGCTTTCCTAAAACACAAGGAGCAGAAGAATATCTCCGTGGGTTGTCTGGTAGATTCTTCCTCACATCACCATGATGAACGTGTTTCCCATCTTCAGACAGGATGAGATCAGGTTGTGCCGTATCAGGATCAAGAGTTACATCCACAGCATACTGCTGGACTCTCTTCAGCTCAGTTTGAACCAACTTCTTCTTCTCTTCCCTTAGAGTCTCCTCCAGCTGAGCCACAGCTTTCTTCAGTGTCCTCTCGTCAAGCGGTTGACGGACATTAACCTCTGTCCAGTCTTTGGTGGGTGGAGCAGAGTTAACAGACTGGACTCTCTGGATTAAATGGAGGTGGTCTTCAGAGCGTGAGAGCTGCTGCACATCAGTTCTCCTCTTCATCAGCTCACAGATTTCCTGCTCCAGCTCTTTGATGAAAGCTTCGGCCTGTTTCTCTGTTGTTTTCAGCTTCTTGTCGATCGTGTTGATGAACTCGGCCTGGCCCCTCTCAACAGACTCCTTCAGAGCGGTGAAGACTTGAACACCTTCTGCCATCTCTCTGTCTGCATCGTCCTTACTGAGGTCCACTGAGTGTTTGATCTCTTGAATCTTCAGTTGTCTTTTCTGGATCATCTGCTGAATTTCAGCCTCTGTCTCCTCCAGCTTTGCCTTCTTTTCTTCATATTCTTCTTTCAAAGGAACAAACTTGTGTGTCTGGTGGTCTAAAACAGAGCAGAGCATGCAGACACAGGTCTGATCGGTCTTACAGAACAGCTCCAGAGGTTTATCATGCTTCGTACACATCCTGTCCTCCAGGTTCTCCACAGGGTCGATCAGCTGGTGTCTTTTCAGACGTGAAGCTGTCAGATGAGGCTCCAGGTGAGTCTCACAGTAGGAGACCAGACAGTCTAAGCAGGACTTCAGGGCCTTCAGTTTGGGTCCAGTGCAGACGTCACAGAGAACTTCTCCTGGTTTGGACTCTTGTAGCTCTGAGCTGCTGCTGCTGGCTTCCTGCTGAGCTTTGTCTCTGAACTGACCAACCATCTCAGAGAGCAAAGTGTTGACGTGCAGCTCAGGTCTTGTGTTGAAAACCGTCTTACACATTGGACACAGGTACTGGTCGTTGGTGTTCCAGTGTTCAGTGATGCAGTTTTTGCAGAAGTTGTGTCCACATGATGTGCTAACAGGATCATTGAACACATCCAGACAGATGGAGCAGAGAAACTGATCCTCAGACCGATGATAGTTTGCAGCAGCCATATCTACACAGAGTGAAAGAAAAAGAACGATTTTGTTTCAATTACATGATTAAGTATTTTCTTAAATGGGAAAGTATAGAGATCATAATCAGTTACAAATGTTAATGTTTAAGATGCAAGTACATCGCTCCACAAAGGATCATTAAAACCGGTCAATATTTGTTAGTACTGAAGACCTGGTGTTTGGTCTTTCATCCCGCTGTTGTATTCTTCTCCTATCCCACAGAAATTAAGTAGTGCTGCACTTAGTCAAAATGTCAGGTATTTTTCTTAATATATTAGAATATTTGGTGCTTGTGATATGATAATTGAATTGATCAATTTAGCCCTTTCACTCATTATGGTCACTACAGTTGAGAGCTGTTTAACAGCTGTTTTCTGCTAGATGCATTGGTTTTGATAGAATCAGCCTCTTTAGGCAAGGCAAGGCAAGTTTATTTATATAGCACCTTTCAGACACCAGGCAATTCAAAGTGCTTTACACAGGCACAAAAAGTATTTCAAACATTTCTCAAGATAATAATAAAACAATAAGAAAAATCTAATAAGCACAATATAATAAATACAAGTTGAGTTAAAAACAGTAGGTAAAAATAAGATTTAGATACAAATATGTTTAATAAAAAGTAATTGATCGAAAGAAAACAGTAAAAATTTATTTTAAATACACACATACATATCTGTGAGTTAAACAAAGCAAAGCAGTTGAATGTCTCTAATAACCGACATGGTGGTTTACTCAAATGCCACATTGAACAGAAATGTTTAGTGGGCATTAACAAGTCATCTCATACTCTGACACCCACTGGCCAGCCATAGTAAGTGCACCAAAATTGTCTTCAAAATCAAGCTGGCCGATGGAAAGTTATCAGTGCCACGTAGCTCAGGAATATCTTCCCCATCCTGCTATTCTAGATCACTTGATGATTTTTGGCACATCAAGTAACAGCAAAGGAACAGCATTATTGTCAAACTTCCCAAGTATTGACTTTGGGTTTTGAGAAAATTTAAATTGAACTACTAAATTGGACATCTTGCATTGTATAATGCATCATGTCTATAAACCCCTTGCAGGTAATCACCAGGTTCAGACTGTAATGCTGGGTATGGAGGGTGATTGTTGTTCAGGTCGATAAGAACACCAGTGAAGCAGCTTTCCTTCTTGAGTTGTCTCCTTTATTTCCAGTAAACTTGACATAAAGCCAAGTGGGTACAGTATCTGGGCATGCGTAGCAGTTTGTCTGGGGGTGTGTGCGTGTAGGAGTGTGAAAGTATGTGTGTGGTCTGCAATACAATAAAGGCAGAAATTAAACACTGTCTCTGGATTAAAGATCACTGATATTCTATTGCTAATACAAAGTGCAGTATAACACATTATCAGCACAATTTACCAAATGTAAACCCACTGTGATAAGCAATCATTTAGACAACACAGGAGATAAATGAGGGTGCACACATAAGCCTCGTTAGCTAAACATACAGAAAAATGTTACTTATAATTTTCCATGTGCTAGCCATCATGCTAATCGCTAGCATGCTTATTGCTAGCTCTGTAATCTCACTTTAATACTTCTGAACATAGAACATCAACTAAATCAAATATACTTCCAGTACTTACTAGATTCTCATGGACGCACACAATACAGCACTTAACACACAACTGGCGATTCAGACAACTGCTTAACTGAACTACATGCAGTGAGTAGAACAGCACATAGTCGAAGGGGCGGGGCTATGACGTCATCACACCAAGAGCCTTTCGTACACCCCTCTATTTGAGCCCTACTCAGAACAGTCTGTTTCCTTGTCTGACTCAGAGGACAGAACAAACACCTAGCTGTGGGAGTGTCACCCACCTGGGGGAGGGGCTACTGCCCTTTGTGATGTCATGAAGGGAAAATCTCCAAACGGCCTGTTTGAGCAGGCAAAGTGAGCAGGCAAAAGACAGAGAGGATGGACTTTTCTCATCGTTGGGGGGTTTGTAGATGGACTAGAGACACATATTAGTGTTAGAGAAACATGGAGAAGTGTGTTGTACATAATGTGTGACTTTTAAAAAAAATTATAACTAATGACCTCCATAAGTTGAGTTCATAAAAATAAAAGTTACTTATGTTAACTGGCATTGGAATTTCATGTAGACGTTTTTTGTAGTGTTATGGTACTAATGTGCTTCAGGAGAAGAGTAACGATACAGTATCTCAAGTGGTACAATGCTTTAAAACTGGATATTTTTCCTTTAGGTTTTTTTCAGAAGCCGAGGTGAAAACCTGAAGGAGGAAGATACCTCATGTTAAATATATAATCCATTTGGCTCTAAGTATAACAGAAACGGTGGTCCTCACTCCCAATATAAACTGTTCAGGACCTCACTTCTACATACCGGAATGTGTGTGTGTGTGTCTGTAACTGAGTTTCTTTCATTTGGACTTTGGTTCATTTCTAACTTCCTGGTATCGTTGTTGTTTACTGATTACATCCTGCAGCCAAACTGAATTCTATTTCCTCTGGCTGTTTCACAGTAAAAGCCTTGACGTGGAGAAACCACAATGAGCCTTTTAATTTGAAGGAAGCAGAGAAGGAATTGAAAATTGTTTTCATACAAGTCAGCAAGGATTTGTCAGCAGTAAAATTCTGCACTAAAAAATCCGTCTGCACAACAGTAAAGGTAAAAATCAGCTCTTTCACCAGCAGAGGGCGCTCGTGTTTTCTAAAGTTTTTTAAAAAAGGCCATTGTTAAGTCGCCAAAAACACTTTTAGAAACAACTTGTTTTACTGCAGGATGTTATCAGTGAACAACAACGATACGAGGAAGTCCTGTGACCCAATACACACACACACACACACACACACACACACACAGACACACACACACACAGACAGTTTAACAAGTTTGAATATGAAGAGAGAGTGAAATGAAGAGTTGAGTGTAAATCCTGGTTGTTCAAAGTGTAAACATGATCAGCTGTACTCACCAGTGTTTGCAGAGACTCTGCTGTGTCGTTGACAAAGATTGGATGAAGTTAGTTTAATTTCTTTGAAGAGAAACGGAGACCTTTCTGGACGGCTGCGTGGTCGACACCCTGACAAACTTTAAGTTTCATTTCTTCAGAGTGACGCTGAAGCTCTCCTCCCTCAGCTGTGGCTCCTCCTCTAACTGCAGCTCGTTTCTTCCCTCTGAGTCATAGGGCTGTTGTGAAATACCAGCTTCAATAGACTGATCTGATCTGATCTGAGAAGAAGAGTGTCATTAAAGTCGTCGTATCTTCTTTGTGAATAACATAGGATGCTCGAGTTCATACATTTATTACAGTCACTCTCATGTATCAGGAGAGTTTGGTGCATGTTGTGGCAGCAGAACAGAACTGATCACGTGTTGTTTCTTTATGTTGGGCTCCATCTAGTGGTCGTTGTGTGTCATAGCAGCAGTCAGAGGTCTACATGGAGGCCTGTTGTTGCTGCAGCAGTGTAGCAGGGAATTACTCTTTTATTTCAGACTTAAGAGGGAGGCAGCCACAGAGTGCAGCATCCATAATAAAACTGTGGAGATTGTAGGGTCGTACTATCTCCACAGGGCGGCTGTGACTCAGTTGGTAGAGTCATCGTCTCTTAACCGGAAGGTCGGGGGTTCGATCTCCAGCTCCTGCAGCCACATGTCCGATGTGTCCTTGGGCAAGACACTTAAACCCAAATTGCTCCCGCTGCTTCGTCGGCGGCGTGTTAATGCATATGAATGGGATTAGTTACTTCTGATGGTCTCACTACACAGCAGCCTCTACCATCAGGGTGTGAATGTGTAGTTGTGACCTGCGGTGTAAAAGTGCTTTGAGTAGTCAGAATACTAGAAAAGCGCTATATACAGTAAGCTTGAGTCCATTTATCATTCCATTTACAAATACTTGGGCTCGTATTTGGACGACCAACTTAAATTTGATGTCAACACTAAGGCAATTTTGAAGAGGGGGCAACAGAGAATCCACCTTTTAAGGAAACGGAATTCTTTCTCAGTCAGTCCTGAAATACTTTGTCATTTTTATCATTCTTTTGTTGAGAGTCTCCTTTGTTTTTCTTTTATCTGTTGGTTTCACAGCCTCTCAGTTAACGACAGAAACGGTCGTACAGGAATTGTTTAAATCTGTTCTAAGGTGTGAAACAGAGATTTGAACATTTTTTGTAAACAGCAGAGCCTCAGGAAGGTTCAGAGTATTTTTTAGCTTCTTCTGGTCATGCACTCTTAAGTGAATTTTCTCTGCTGCCTTCACGTCATCTTTATGTTTTACCTGCCTGTAAAACTAACCTCTGATTGAAATCATTCATCCCTCTGTGATCAGATTACTGAATGCTCCTTAACATTAGTACCTCTTTTAGTTCTTATCTATATTTTAACTCCTTGAGTAATCTGTTCTTTGTACGTCAACTTGCCTTTATTTATGTTTCTCTCTCATATGTACAAGCTGCTCCACACCAATTACCCCAAGAGGGATTAATTAAGTTGTTTGAATTGAATTGAGTCCTGTAGGAGTGGTCTGACACCATGAGGCCTGTGTGGTTTCTATAAATGTTCAGAACAATATCATTTTCTGTATCTATAAACCCAGCTGTTCTTCAGAGAGACACTGAAATACCAGCGGTTCATTTTATGTTTGAAAGAATAAGGATCAACTTATAGATTAGAAAACTAAAGCTTTCTTTTCTTCCCAGTTTTGAAAACTTGAAGAAGAAACGGTGCAGAAATCAAACGGTGAAAACAGGAAACTGAATGTCATTCTTAGGTCGTGTCTGAAATCATACACTCATTCTCTCCTGCCTCCTCACTAAACAGGAAGTTACATGTAGTGGATTATATAGCGCACTCATTCAGCACGATAAAAAAACATCTCGGACACGTCTCGGCTCACTCTCCGGCCGTCGACAGTGACATCATCACTGTCGCAAAACTTAAACGTGCAGCGTAACTCCGTCTCAGGACGACACGTCAGAGAGAGACTAATCCGATGGTCATCAAGAGCTTTATATTCATTCCCATTTCTCAAACATATAGTCCAGAAATCTTTCTCAGGACTCAGTGTGATTTATCCCTTTCTTTTACTGAACTCTCTAGCCACTCCTAAATCCCACTTAGTCTTTCCTTTAACCTGAACCTCGTAGTAAAATCTGCCTGAAGAGAAACTCTGCTTTCCTAAAACACAAGCACAAGAAGAGAATCTCTCTGGGTTGTCTGGAAGATTCTTCCTCACATCACCATCATGAACTTGTTTCCCATCTTCAGACAGGACGAGATTGGGATGTGCTGTATCAGGATCAAGAGTTACATCCACAGCATACTGCTGGATGTAACTCTTCAGCTCAGCTTGAACCAACTTCTTCATCTCTTCACTGAGAGTCTCCTCCAGCTGAGCCACAGCTTTCCTTAAAGTCCCCTCATAAAGTGGTTGACAGACATTAACCTCTGTCCAGTCTTTGGTGGGTGGAGCAGAGTTAACAGACTGGACTCTCTGGATTAGATGGAGGTGGTCTTCAGAGCGTGAGAGCTGCTGCACCTCAGTGCTCCTCTTCATCAGCTCACAGATTTCCTGCTCCAGCTCTTTGATGAAAGCTTCGGCCTGTTTCTCTGTTGTTTTCAGCTTCTTGTCGATCGTGTCGATGAGCTCGGCCTGGCCTCTCTCAACAGACTCCTTCAGAGCGGTGAAGACTTGAACACCTTCTGCCATCTCTCTGTCTGCATCGTCCTTACTGAGGTCCACTGAGTGTTTGATCTCTTGAATCTTCAGTTGTCTTTTCTGGATCATCTGCTGAATTTCAGCCTCTGTCTCCTCCAGCTTTGCCTTCTTTTCTTCATATTCTTCTTTCAGAGGAACAAACTTGTGTGTCTGGTGGTCTAAAACAGGGCAGAGCGTGCAGACACAGGTCTGATCGGTCTTACAGAACAGCTCCAGAGGTTTATCGTGCTTCGTACACATCCTGTCCTCCAGGTTCTCCACAGGGTCGATCAGCTGGTGTCTTTTCAGACGTGGAGCTGTCAGATGAGGCTCCAGGTGAGTCTCACAGTAGGAGACCAGACAGTCTAAGCAGGACTTCAGGGCCTTCAGTTTGGGTCCAGTGCAGACATCACAGAGAACTTCTCCTGGTTTGGACTCTTGTAGCTCTGAGCTACTGCTGCTGGCTTCCTGCTGAGCTTTGTCTCTAAACTGACCAACCATCTCAGAGATGAAAGTGTTGACCTGCAGCTCAGGTCTTGTGTTGAAAATCGTCTTACATATTGGACACAGGTACTGGTCGCTCATGTTCCAGTGTTCAGTGATGCAGTTTTTGCAGAAGTTGTGTCCACATGATGTGCTAACAGGATCATTGAACAAATCCAGACAGATGGAGCAGAGAAACTGATCCTCAGATCGATGATAGTTTGCAGCAGCCATATCTACACAGAGTGAAAGACAGATAAAGACTTTATTTTATTGATGTGATTATGTAATTTTTTAAAAATGGGACAGTCTAGAGATTCAAATCTGTTATAAATGTTAATGTTTTAGATGTAATCACTCTGCAAAGGGTTGTTAAAGGCTTGTGTTGCATTGTTGTGTTAGCATGCTAATGCTAGTGATCTTTATTATGCTCGTATCTTCACACTGCATGTAAATTTACCCGAAATGACCGTGATCTAGAAATGCTTACGTGACATTCAATTAAGCAGTGAGTACAGTATGTTATTCTTCTAGTCCCTCAATTAAACAACTTTTTCACTCGAGGGGACGAGCCGGCCGTCCCGACGATGTAAACAAACTGAAGATATGACTCAGAAAACTTGGAAAGCATCACAGACAGTGGGACTCGGGTGTCACACCCATTGTAGACAGTCATGACTCACAGAGTTATTTTCAGAGGATATACTTGAATTCTATTACATTTAAGTGTGAAAAATCGCATATTAAGCCTTTAAAGAGGTCTTTTTATGCCTTTTTGGGGTTCGTATATTTAATCTATGTACCTACTAAAGTAATGTTCACAATAGCTTAAGTTCGAAAAAAGTGTCTGTTTTCATGAACTGCCGCTCCATGCACCAGCTCGCTTCTGACTCTCTCTCTAAGGCTCTGGAGTGCCCACGTTCAGAGTCCCCACGTGTGCCAAGTCTGATCTGATTGGTCGGCCTGTCGGCTCTGCCGTAATTGGTCAGTCGCTCTGCACGGTTCTCGGAAATGTCACGCCCCTTTTACCATATTGGGAATGCAGCCACTTTGCCTCAGAGGGGAGCAAAAGCATTAGCACCTTCTACTATTCTACAATTCACTTAGCAGACGCTTTTATCCAAAGTGACATACATCAGAGAGTAAGTACAACACAAGCAAGGATCTAGAAAAAAGGGAACAATGTCAGTAAAAGCAAACGATCAGCTTTGAGTCCGAATGGACACACAGGTGCTGACAGGCATTGCACAGAGGCAAAGCACAACATTGACGGCAGTTCTTGAGAGCTCTAATCAGTATAGAAACCATCTTATAAGTCATCGTTATCAAACAAAAACTATCGTGACAACCATCATCATCATCAATGATATCGAAACCATCATCATTAAGTTAGTTGGGTCTTTAGCGTTTTCTTAAAGGTGCAGAGGGACTCTGCAGATCGAATGGAGTTTGGAAGTTCATTCCACTACCGGGGGGGCAACAGAGGTGGCGTTCATTCATCCATTTAGAGATATCAGCAAGGCATGATGAGATTCTTGTAGAGACTGTAACATCGTCTGGCGGGAATGACAGGAAGAGCTGGGTATCGTCAGCATAGCAGTGGTATGAGAAGCCTTGAGAGCAGATGATTGAACCAAGTGAGCTTGTGTATATGGAGAAGAGAAGGGGACCAAGCACTGACCCTTGAGGTACCCCTGTGGATAAACTGCGCTTTGGACACTTCTCCCTTCCATGACACTCTAAAGGATCACCTAGAGAGGTAGGACAAGAACCAGCAGAGGGCAGATCCTGAGATGCCAAGTTCAGAGAGCATGGATAGGAGGATTTTATGGTTGACTGTGTCAAAGGCAGCAGACAGGTCTAGCAGTAATAGAACTGAGGACTGACCCGCAGCTCTGGCAGCTCGTAGCAATTCTGTTACTGACAGTAGTGCAGTTTCAGTAGAGTGGCCCCGCTTAAAGCCTGACTGATTTGGGTCAAACAGATCGTTTCTGGACAGGAACTCAGAGACTTGCTTAAAGACTGTGCGCTTAAGTATTTTTAACAGAAAGGGCAGTAGTTTTCAACCTGGGCTGGGTTTAGTGTGGGTTTTTTGAGCAGAGGGGTGATCCGAGCTTGCTTGAATGCAGTGGGGAACACACCTGTTGACAGAGAGGAGTTGATGATATGCTTAAGTGCAGCATTAAGCGGAGAGGAAATGGTCTGCAGGAGGCTTGATGGTATTGGGTCCAGAGAACAGGTGGTGGGCCGAGAGTCTAGCACACGGGTGCCCAACCTTTTTTGAACCAAGATCTACTTTTAAAGTTGCCAGTCTGCCGAGATCTACCAGTCCACATAGTGAGCCATAGCCTTTACTGACAGCCTACAAATGCATTTAATACTCACACAACAAACAAAAAATAATTTCAGATATAATAAATGAGAGTTCTGTAAAAAATAATGCAATATCGACATACTTTTTTTTAAACTCTTATTTTAGGGTAGGCTACATTTTAATATTATGTTTGTATTTATATCACATATGTTTTCCCCTTAATTTAGTTTACAACAAACAACTTTAATCTGTGTGGAGATGTTCACAGACTACAGCAGGCTGCTGTGAGATGATTTTGCTTTTGTTAAATTAGCTGCAGACACGGTGAGAGTGAACGGAGTAAAGTCCAACCGACTGTTTGACCGGGTCACGTGTGTTCCCACCTCGGTCCGTACGGATCACGGATCAACTGTGTGCTGTAGCACTAAAAGTAAAAAGTAAAAAGGTTTGCGTGGTGGCTAGCGCTCCAGTGCAAGTGTGTGTGTGCGTTTGCGCTGTATGTTGGTGTGTCTCGTCCCCCGCGATGCTCACAGTCATGACAGCAGAGAGGAGCAGAGAAAAGTAGCTGCAGCTTCATCAAATGCGCTTAATACTCGTAGCATAGTTTCTATATGACTTTGTGGTAAAACATTTACCCCCCCGGTTTTACCTGCACGTCCTTGCGCATGCCTGCACTCTCTCTTTCTTGCGTGCGCGCTCTCTCTCTCGCTCGCTCTCATGCACGCAGCAATTTCATGAATAAATGAAAAATTAAATACGAACAGGTCGGAAGTATACTTGGGCTCCCCACACAGGTATCGTGTGTGGGAAACACTGCAATGAGATGAAATTGAAATCACTTTTCTGTTTTACAATTGTATTTTATATTGACTAAACATCTCGCTATCGACTGAGAATCAGTCAGCGATCTACCTGTCGATCACGATCGACTGTTTGGGCACCCCTGGTGTAGCACAAGCTTAGATACTTCATCCTCATTCAGAGAGGAGAATGAGCCAAGTGAGGCACTTTTGGTTGGTGCCTTTGGGCTGAGTTGGTCAGGCTCAGAAAACTGGTTACTGATGGTTGGAACCTTTTCAGTAAAATACGAGGCAAACGTGTGAACAGATCGGAGGGTGGAGGAGGAGGTGGTTGAAGCAGTGAGTTAAAAGCAGAAAACATTTTTCTTGTATCTGTGGCATTGCATATCTTGTTCTGATAATATGTTGTCTTGGCCATTTTCAGGCTGGAGGAGAATGAGACAAGTCTTTTCTTATAGTCATTGAGGTCAGCGGACTGTTTGTATTTTTGCCATTTTCTCTCTGCTGACCTCAGCCCTGCTCTTTACTTTCTTATGACTTCCGTGAGCCATGGGCTAGGGTGGGTTTTGTGAACGGGTTTGGACACCAGAGGGCAGAGTTTGTTCAGAGATGAGGCTAGTGTGGAGCAGAGTATGTCTGTAGCCTCGTCTGTAGAGAGTGCGGTCAAGACCTTTTGGGCAGGCATGGCAGCCATTACCTCGTTAGACAGCTGAGCTGGCTTGAGCGATCGCATGTTTTGGTGGTATGACACCATTTGTGAGGGAGTTCCGGCAAGGAGATTGTGAATTGAATAAAGAAGTGGTCTGATAGATGTAGAGGGATGACAGTCAGGTTTGCTGTCGAGCAGTTCCGAGTCAGGATTAAATGAGTGTTGCCAGCTTTGTGGGTAGGAGGAGTTGGGACCTGCGTGAGGTCAAATGAGGATAGGAGAGCACGGAAGTCTGTTGCCTGGGCTTTATCAGTGTGTATATTCATGTCTCCTATTACAATCAGTGGTGTACCATCATCAGGGATTTCTGAGAGTAGCATGTTCAGTTCCACAACAAAATCATTCAGATTACACCCTGGTGGGCAGTAAATGATCGCAATGTACATATTAATAGGAGCAGTAACCAAGATTGTGTGACAGTCAAATGAGGAGTTGTTGCTCAGTGGGAAGAGTTTATTGAAATTTCAGATATTAGAAATGAGGATACCTGTACCACCTCCACATCCAACAGAGCGGGGTGTGTGTGAGAACACTGTGTCAACAGAAAGAGCAGCTGGTGTATTTTCTGGGCGGATCCAGGTTTCAGTAAGGGCAAGTGCCTGAATGTCTGACATTTTTGCAAGTGCTTGGATGAATTCAGTTGTATTCACAGCAGATTGACAGTTCCAGAGGCCAAAAGTAAATGAAGGGTGGGGAGCAGAGGCTTTCTTAAGCAGAGCCAAGTTGTTAAGATTTCGTTGTCAATGACAGATGTGTCTTTTCCTGTTCCCATGAATGACAGATTTCTTTGTAGCACATGTTGCGTTTAGCAGATGACCAGAGAAAATAGGCAAAGCAGTAGTCGTGGCTGCCCGGGCTCTGTGGCCACACTGAAGCATCAGCTTCCTAGTTTTCAGATCAGAGCTTGTTCTGTTGGCAGTTTCGGATTCAGACTCTTTTAAACTTGGATTTTCGTGAAAATCCCGCCCCAGATTTTCAGCTTGCAATCAACAGAGGGTGTGACTGCCTCTCCTGTTGATGCTCAGAGAATTAAACTTAAGTGCTCAGTCCAAACAAAGCCTGACAATGACCCACTATCAATATCTACTCAAAGCAAGTTTCGATTCACCCATCTAGCTGACAAGACCTTCCTAGTTTTCAGATCAGAGCTTGTTCTGCTGCAGTTTCGGATTCAGACTCTTTTAAACTTGGATTTTCGTGAAAATCCCACCATACCACTACCGTGCTACCGCGGGCTGCGGTATGTCGTGGGCGCGCTACAGAAGTTAATGGGCGTGCAACATGAGCTGCTGGGCTTGCCACAACGAGCCAATGGGCTTAGCTCAGTGATATCACACTGACGAGACGTCACACTGGCAAAATCTTTTTGGCGGCTAGAACCGAGCGTTCCATGCAGCTAATGCTGCAGCTAACAGGAATACGTAGGAGAAGCTGCGTTTCCACGGACCTTGAATTTATGCACACAGATGTGCCTAAACATGCACAGGACACATGGAAAACACACTAAAGAGCATATAAAACCAGAAAAAGCATAGTATGACCCCTTTAAAACCGGTCAATATTTGTTAGTACTGGAGACCTGTTGTTTTGTTTTTCATCCCACTGTCTTCTTGTATACTGCAGTCAAATTGTCAGGTTTTTATTGTAATATATTAGAATATTCTGTGCTTGTTATATGATAATTGAATTGATCAACTTCAACATTTTACCCAATTAAGTATTTTTTTTTCCTGTATGAGACAGCTCCAAAACTAAAAGACGGAAGATCTTCAAAATTAAAATTCAAGAAACTCTAAATGATTCTCTCCACCCCATTGGACATATGACAAACTAAAAATATTACTTGTGTTGCATGATGTCCACTCTATTGCAAACTTTTGTTACTTCTTCAAATTTATGAATATTAAAGTTCACATATCCTCCTCCTCTTCAACCAGTTTAAATAAGTCTCAGAGCTCCTCAAAACATGTGTGTCAAGTTTCTTCTTCTAAATCCACTCTGATTCTGTATTTGATCATGCCTATAAACCCCTCTATTTCAGCCCTGCCCATAACAGGCTGTTTCTGTCTGTACCTTTAAATATGTAAATGTTTAACTCCCCCCTCTGGAAGGGCTTGGGTGTCTCAGGCTTTCTCACTCCATGTCCTATAGGCAGACTCAGAGGGCAGAACAAACACCTAGCTGTCCCATGTTACACCTATTAGAGTTAGAGAAACATGGAGAAGTGTATTGTAAATAATGTGTGACCTTTAAAAAAAATTATGAGTAACGACCACAGTAAGTTGAGTTCATAAAAATAAAAGTAACTTCTGTTAACTGGCATTGGCATTTCATGTAGACTTCTTTTGTAGTGTTATGGTACTAATGTGCTTCAGGAGAAGAGTAATAATACAGTAAATATAAAACTATACTCATACATTCAAGAATTCAAGATCCTTCTTCTCATTTACAAAGCTCTAAATGGCCAGGCACCATCCTATCTTAAGGAGCTACTAGTGCCGTACTGTCCCTCGAGAGCGTTGCGGTCCCGGAGTGCAGGCCTGCTGGTGGTACCTACAGTATCTAAGTGTACTATGGGGGGTAAAGCCTTCAGTTATCGGGCTCCTTTCCTCTGGAACCGCCTTCCAGCCGGGGTCCGGGAGGCAGACACAGTCTGTATTTTTAAGAATAGACTTAAAAACTTTCCTTTTTGATAAATCTTATAGTTAGTGCTGGTGTAGACCAGCTCTTAGTTATGCTGCTATAGGCTTAGACTACCGGGGGAACTGGCACCTTGAGCTCCTCTTTCTCTCTCCCCCCACCCCCTTGCTCCCTATCCCTCTTCCTGCATCTTGTCCCATCTCTCCCCCTATCCCTTTCCAACCTCGGCGCAGTCTACGCCTGTGAAGGCTGTTTCGTCATGAGCCGGGGATCCGGCCGAAGATTTTTGCCTTTTAATAAGGCAGTTTTTTCTTACCACTGTAACTTTTGCTGCTTTGCTAAAGTGCTCATGATGGATAGGCCGGGTCTTTGTAATATAGCAATAAGTAAGGTCTTTTACCTGCTTTTTGTAACATAACAATGAGTAAGGTCTTCTACCTGCTTTTTGTAACATAACAATGAGTAAGGTCTTTTACCTGCTTTTTGTAAAGTGTCTTGAGATAACACTTGTTATGAGTTGACGCTATACAAAAATAAATTGAATTGAATTGAATTGAATTGAATTGAATTGAATTGAATTCGTCTTAAGTTGGGGGAGAGCATTCATTTTATATATTGTTTTTCGTTAACATCAAAGTGTGATTCTCTTGACAATGCTTCCAAATGATTTATTGTTACATACATTTCTCTACTAAAACATTAAATGGTGGCAAAGAATTTCTCAAAGGTAAAAACAGATAATGGGTTATTTGTCTAACAGAAATAAAGTAAATACCGCCATACACCACCTCTCTCAATTGGTACAATGCTTTAAAACTGGATATTTTTCTTTTAGGTTTTTTAAGAAGCCGAGTTGAAAACCTGAAGGTTTGAATCAGAGAAGGAAGTGAAATTTGTTTTTATACAAGTCAGCAAAGATTTGTCAGTACTAAAATTCTGCAGTAAAAAATCATCTGCACAACAATAAAGGTAAAAATCAGCCCTTTCACCAGCAGAGGGCGCTTGTGTTTTATAAAGTTTTTTTTAAATTGGTCATTGTAAGGTCATCAAAAACACTTTTAGAAACAACTTGTTTTACTTGTATGAAAACAAATTTCACTTAGTTCTCTGCTTTCTTCATATTAAACGCCTCATTGTGGTTTCTTCATGTCAAGATTTTACTGTGAAACAGCCAGAGGAAATAGAATTCAGTTTGGCTGCAGGATGTTATCAGTGAACAACAACGATACCAGGAAGTTAGAACTGAACCGAACTGAAAGTTTAACACGCTCGAGTATGAAGAGAGAGTGAAATGAAGAGTTGAGTGTAAATCCTGGTTGTTCAAAGTGTAAACATGATCAGCTGTACTCACCACTGTTTGCAGAGACTCTGCTGTGTCGTTGACAAAGATTGGATGAAGTTAGTTTAATTTCTTTGAAGAGAAACGGAGACCTTTCTGGACGGCTGCTTGGCTGACACCCTGACAAACTTTAAGTTTAATTTCTTCAGAGTGACGCTGAAGCTCTCCTCACTCAGCTGTGGCTCCACCTTGTTAGCTGTTACTTGAGTTGCATCATCATAGTGAATATTATTATTATTATTATTATTATCAAAGCAGAGAGGCAATGAGGCAGCAAGGGTTTGGATAAATGTTGGTTTGTTTCTTTAACCCAGCAGTTTAATTTTTCAACTTTTGATTTCTACAGGTATGTTTCCTGTTTCCTTCTGACAAGTTTCAAACAAAAAGTGTGTAGCCTCTTGAATGAAACTCAGAGTTTTGTGATAACGCTCGTTCTTGAATCAAAGTAAATGTCATCATGTATTCAGATCACTTGTAGAAAAATAGGTGATGACCGTAGTTTTATGTTTCTTTCGACGGGAACACAAACTTTTAACTCGACTGCAGCTCTGACAGTTAAAGGAGGAACATGCGACTTTTTGATCCAGTAGACGTCGCCCTCGAGCTCCAGCATGAAACCAAAACAAACTGCTGTTAGGCCACGCCTCCTCCACACTGAAGCCTCTGCTCTGCTCCAGAGACACACCTCCAACCCCTCTTCTCTCTAATTCACACGAAGGAGTTAAGCTCAAGCGGCAGACAAATTTGTCCTTTTACATTTCATGTAAACTGACACAGAATGAGCGTGATCTAAAAACTCTTACTAACATCCAAATAATCAGTGAGTATGTTCTTCTTCTTCTCTCTAGTTCTTGACTAAAACAGCTTTTATACACAAGGGGAGGAGCCGGCCGTCCCGTCCATGTAAACACGGCTCTGACAACAACACAGCCAGCGGGACTCGAGCTTCTCCCTCATTGTAGACAGTCAGGACTCAGAGACACATTTACACAGGACAGACTGGATTTATGATATTTATGTGGAACATGTCGCACATTCATCCTTTTCATTTTAGGAATGAAACGTTTAATTTTGTATTTCCCTACTTTGCTCCGCCTCTTACCCAATGCTGCTGCCTTCGCCTTTTTAAATGGCTAACCATGTTCGCTATCTGACCTGTTTTTTATGGATTGTATTTATTGTCCATTGGGCTTTGTTGTATGTTGATTGTATAAACGTATGTTTTCTGCTGACTGCAAAACAAAGTGCCCTCTCACAGGATAATAAAAGACACCTTGAGCTCTCGCTGCCGCTCTGTTTGTGAGAATCAGGGTGTGACTTTATGTAAGAGGCCTTTTACTACATTGGCTTACTCTGCAGTGTGAGTTTAAAAGAGTTTAATTCCAGATGCAAGAGTAAAATGTTTGGGTCTGCAGAAAACAGTTATCTTCGAGCAGGAGTTCCCAAAATATTTTTAAAAAGATTTATTTTTGGGCTTTCTACGCCCCTATCTGGAGACAGGACAGAGATCGGGGAGGGGGGGGGGGGGGGGAGACAACATGGAGCCACAGGCTGGACCTGAACCCGGGCCGCCCGCCTGGAAGACCACAGCCTCCGCACATGGGGTGCGTGCACCAACCTCCAGGCCACCAGCACCCCAGAGTTTGCAATGCCATGGACCCCCATATAGCATCAACATCTGGTGGGGACAACTTGCAAAGTTTCATAAATTCCTTTTATGTTACGGTTGCAAGGATCATACATTAAACACACCACTTCTTTATAGGTGACTTTGGGGGTCACGCATCACGTAGAGAGAACTTCAATGATTCCCCACCAGCCTCGACTTTATCTTTTGTTATTGTTTTGATTTAGAGCCCCCTGGTGGTGGAATCTACATACTGTGTGTTTCACTTTATTACTATGGTTTTATTGGAAATTAAACTATTTTTGTATATATTTTTTACAATAACTGACAATACATTACAATAGAGTTGTTTTAAACTTGTGTTATTTTCATTCAAAGGCATTTGGGGGGCTCACAGTCCTGACCCACGCTTTGGGAACCAATTCTTAAAAGAGAGCGATTAACAGCTGTTTCTGGTTTTTGACTCTCTCTTTCTTGTCTTGTCTTTGCACCCCCCCCGTAGATTAATGGAATGCTACTGATTAAAATTAATAAAATTATGTACACCTGCAACTCGTGAAAAATTAAGGAAAAATTACACGGATTTTATTTTGAAAGCGGTAACCGGAAACGTCAATAATTCCTGTCGTACTAACTTTATTCTGAAGGAAGCTGCGTTTCGACACAAACTTCTCGTTCTGTTCATTTTCTAAACCATGACTCCGGTTCTTTAAGGGGTGACAGAGGTTTAAATGTCCGTCTGAGGGGTCTCAAACACCGGACTCCTCTGCTGGCCGAGCCGCTCTGACTCTACAGCCTCCGTTAGCCTGCGGATGCTAACTCCAGCTAGCCCTGAAGCTACCGCAGCTTCGTAGGTGAGGGGGCAGAAGTCCTGCTTGTTTCTCGGTTGTTTTTGTCGTCCCATCGGTGGAAACCCCGCACGGAGAGGGATGTGGAGGGTAACTCTGAAAGCGTTCGCTGTCTTGCTGTTGGCCTGGTTCTTCGGCAACTTTGTTCTGGGCTGGTTTCAACAAAACAACGTAAAAACACAACCGGAGCACAAAGAGCAGCCGAGCACCGCCACAGAGAGTCCGGCGGACCAGAGCTGCTTCTGCCATGTAAGTCACCCCCCCTAACTTAGCTCCCCTAAACATTAAAGACACGGAGATGTTTCTGACGGGGGTATTTATTTTTATTCTATTGTATTTTAAGCTTTAAACGACGCGACAACAGCGACCGTTCAGGAAATCTTCTAGCATTTTCTACTGTCTACACTCTGTGACGTCACAATGTGATGCAAGTTAGCGACAACACTACCTGCCGTAATAATTAAAAAATATAACTAAGCTATTCATTTAACATGAATTTAATTTGACACAAGTTCTTAGCTCTTGCAATATATTTTATCTGATAACATTTGAGTCTCTTGGGCAACTTAAAAAAAAGAAACCACGTCAATGATTTAAATTTTTCTGTCAATGAAACTATTATTATTTTTATCGTTTGTGTTTTTTAACGAGTTTTGTTTTTCTTATGGCCCCTAATCAACTGGTATGACTGACATGTCCATAATCAAATAACATTTCTTTATAAAAAAAAAAAAAGAATTAACGTTTATTTCCAATCTATGTGTTTCATCATTACTCTTTTAGCCGTTTGTTGGATGAGCTTTAAATAAAAAATAAAATAAAAAAATAGATTTTTTTTTTCATTTACTTAAAACATGAGCTAAAATCAAACCTGATTATTTGTATTTCTTAAATTTAATCTTTTTCTTTTTTGAATGATTAACGTCTGTTAATCAAGCTATAGATATTAACGTGCGGGAAATATTCAACACTTTAATTTTAAACGCGTAACTTGTCTGTAACATGATTTAGTTTGCAGTTTTCTGCCGTTTCCCCTTTCTAGTGTTTTCCGTGTTTTTGTGAGAGTCTCACGGTGTCGAGGCTTCACAGTTAAAGCAGCGGTGACGTCACTACAAATAAAAATACGCAGCAACAAAAAAACAAAATCAAATCTCACGTCAGGAAGTCAAACACAGATTTAGATATTTTAGCGTAACTGCTGTTTTATCCATTACTGAGAAGAAAAGCGTGGTGTAACGTGATTGGCTGTCGCAAAGCTTCCGCCTTTCTTCCCTCTCATGGGAGTTGTAGTCTTTTGCGTTGTAGCCGTTAAACGCTCATATCGGTGTTGTTCCTGGAAGAAGACTACAAACCGTCAGCGGGGCGGGGTTTATTTTGACAGCTGTTTGTTTGTAGGCGGGGTCACCATCAAGGCATGGGACTGGAGGCGCGTAATGACACTTCAGCCCACAGACAGAGCTGCTGCTGCTGGGACACATGAGCACAAAGTCCGCGGAGGGGAAATTAAATTAAAAATATAAAAATATCAAGATAAAACCGGAAGTAGCAGCATGCTGAGAGGGATTTGCTTCTTCCTGTCTTTCCTGGTGCTTCGGGGACTGCTGCACTCAGAGGTCAGCTGTGGTTTTGTGTGTGTGTTTTTACCTGACTGAGACTTTCAAGTGGTTTCTGTGTGTAGCCAACAACTGAGTGTTTATAATACATAAAAAAGTTTAAGTAAGAGACGAGGAGAGGGGACGTTTAAAATACTTTCATGTTGAAGCTCTTACTGCCAGTTCAGCATCTGCAGCGGTTACCATATGCTTGATCAAAAAGCTTAAAAAAGAGGGCGGTGCTTCATTTAACAAATCTGCAATTTCCTCATTATTATTTGTTTATTAGAGGAACTTATTTGAAAGAGAATCAGAAGCTCAAACTGACTTTTGATTGTCTGACAGTTTCTCATTATCAAGTTTGTCAAATGAACGAGAGAAATATGAGTTGGTAACGTGAGGGCTTAAGAAAACACACACTCGTGGTTATTTTATGCAGCATTTCTATTCAAATAAAACTATTTACACAACCAAAAGAGAGACATAAATGACGACAAAGCTTCTAGTAGAGTTGAGTTAGTACTCAGATATACATCAACGACTAATCAGATTCATTTATGTGTTAGTTTGGGATTTTCTCATCATTATAACCATCTGAGTTCAGACTGACAGCAACGCATATTTTTAAAGAATTGTTTATCTTGTTTGAGTTGAGTTGATTCTTAATCACGTCTGAGTGCAAATCTAAAGGTAGACGATTTTTTAAATGCAGATTTTTTTGACCCAGAAGAGTCATTAAAGGTCCAATCAATAAGATATGAGAGCAGTTATCAGGTCAACAGGTGTTGCAGCGATGGAAGCGGTCAAGAGAAGTGGTTCAGATAGAAGTGATTGTACCCGACCTAAAAAGCCTCTGCATGTTTCTAATAAGCTCCACGAGCAGAAACGTGCTCAAACTAGGATCAATATTGGAGATGCTTTTGAAAAATGGAGAGAGGTTAGAACACAGAAAGGTTTACAGACCCATGCAGAGCTGGATAAACACTGAAGCTTCAGAGTCCACCACATGGTGACCTGAGTGAGCATGGACTCTAGAGAGGGGGGGGGGGAGACAGCTCTCTATAATGTTTAGAATCTGGTGTCAGAGTTACAGATCGCTCCTTTAAATAGAACAAAAACATTTTTAATTTCTCACCAGACTTTGTCCTGATACTATAGAATTTATCACCTAAATAAGCAAACACACTTTGACTCTGTTTTTAAGGCAGTTAAACCCGGTGTGTGTACAGAGGACTGAGGCGTCATGTTGTAGGTGATTACCTCGTTAAATCAATTAAACCTCCTCACTACAAACAGGTGGCGTTAACAGCTCCACCTTTAATGCCCCTCTGTGTTTACAGAACGCCTTCCTGTTCTCAGATTTGCATTGTTCTGGTTGTTTGTTTGCTGCGCAGGTCAAACACGCTTGTCTCAGTTTAACATCCCGGCGTGTACAGCTCAACGTTTGTTATCGACCAGGTGGTACGTCTGAGTCTCGTAGGCCCTGTGGGGTTCAGGTGACAGCACAGGTGGATGTATTTTGTTTGGATGTGCAGGGAAGGTGGTCTGTGAAACTTTATTTAAACAGCACAATCCGTACAGGATGTTAGGGTAGAAAATTGCTGGAGGTTTCTGTCTGTTTAGGGACGTTCTTTTTTTTGCTCATGGTGGATTTACAAGGTTTCTGTCAAGTCTCAAACTTCCTTTTTTTTTGTTTTTCTCCTGCAGCTGACCGGAGTCCTGGACGACTGCTTCTGTGACGTGGAGAGCATCGACGTCTTCAACAACTTCAAGATTTACCCTCGAATCAAGAGGCTGACAGAGAAGGACTACTTCAGATACTACAGAGTAAGAGCCGATGTAAAGCGCCGTAACTAAGCTCAGCTGTCATCACGTCTCTCTTGTATGAAGCGTTTGTGCGCTGAGAATAAAGCGCACGTCCGTCCTGTCTCCATGACAACAGTCTGTTGACAACAGCCGCTGTATGACCGACACTGCTCCGTTACTTTTTAATTAATTTGAGACACGGAGCGAAGAGGATGTGGGTGCGAGACTCGATCCGTAGACGGTCGGGGAATGTCATACATTTGGAAAAGAGCGCCGGTGACGTCGACAGCGCCTTTCTGAAAAGTTGAACGATTTCCAACTTGAGCGCTCGGAGCGGCCGCACAGAAAAATGCAGGGCACTCAAAAAAAAAAAAACGTTTTCTCCAGGCGGCTGCTTTCTGCTGTGAACGCTCTCTAGTCTCTGCTCATTGAAAACAATTATAATAATAATATTATAATAAAAAAGACGCTGGCGCTCAGAAAAAGACGCTAGTTGTACACAGGGCCTTACTCTAGCTATCTCTTTTTGTACCTGTGTCAGGTAATGAGATGTACTTGGTTTATTTATCATCCGTTGTTTGTCGACTTCCTTCTTTACGTTTCCTTTAGCTTCTTAAACAAATTCATTTCCTCCAGTGGAGCTTCAAGTTTTCTTACCTCATAAAAAGATTGAAAAACAGATTTATTATCAACAGTGATCATTTCTGATTTGCTTCTTCTTTTAGTTTGAGGAACTGCGGCTCTGCTTATTTGCATCTTCTTCCTCATGTAGTCTCTGTTCGCTCTCTTGACCGTGGACGAGTTCTCTGAGCTGGACTTGTTGTTTGATTCTTCGTACAATCAGGGTGAAAATAAGTAAATCAGAAAATCTCATCTCGCTTCTGTCCGTGAAAAAGACTTCCACATATCTCTGTGTGCCTGTCTGTGAACAGCACTGAGAAAAAGGACACTCCCTGATATCATGGCTCATGCTAATTCTAAACAATAAAACCAGTCTGTGCAGATGCTTGGCTGTGCACTTTGTGTCCACCTGCTGCACCTGCAGAGAGCAGATGTCATGTCCAACACAACACAGCAGTTTTATCATTCAGGTCCATTCAGCTGTTTTTAATCTGTCTCGGCGGTGTTACACAACAGGAAGCCTCTCTGAAATATTATGAAATACTTCTGCAACTTTAGTCATGAACATTTGCTGAGACAGTTTGAAGCACAGTTTGTCAAACTGGTATTCAAGTCTCCAGTTGTAGCCAAGCAGCAACCTCCGGTGTTGAAACATGAAGCCCATGCAGAGGTGTAAAAATCCTGCAGTTCCTCAAGTGTCCACTAGAGGCTGGCTGCAGAAGCACAGGAAGTCACATACACACCCATTCTAAAAAGCCTGTTTTTACAGCAGAGATGAACATGTTTACAGCCTGGTTCAAAAAACCAAATAGGTGTGATTAGCTCATGTCTGGATGGACACACACTGTACGGGGGGTGAATGTTTTGATGACTCATCAGTTTTGATTTGATGAAGGATAAGAGTTATTCACAATAAGGCGTGTAGCTGACCTGATTGACAGGCGGGCGCGGTGTAACGGTTTGTCAGGAGGGTTTAAAACCCGCCTCAGCTCCAGCTCTGAGTTTGTCGTCACACTCGTCTGTGTTTGATCACTAACTCTTTTGTAAGTTTGTATGATTTTCTCTTTTTGCTCTTCAGGTGAATTTAAAGCGACCGTGTCCCTTCTGGCCGGATGACGCACAGTGTGCCATCAAAGACTGCCATGTGGAGCCCTGTCCAGAGGTAAGACCTCAACTACACCTCCACAGGCTTAACAATGCAACTTTTTAAGACACTTAAAGGTCCAGTCAGTGAGATGTGTAGAGAGTGAGATGATAAAGGTATCTTACTCTCTGATCATTAAGGAAACATGCTATGTTGAAGTGCTGGCTTCTCTGACAACAATGCAGCAGCCAGTATGTCCTCCTTCTAACTTTAGATTCTGCTCCTGAATGCTCTGGATTTGTTTGGACCAGAGAAGGTAGATTGTGGTTCTGCTTATGTCAGTACTCTTATTGTTTGTTTGTTTGTGTTTGTTTTGTTTGCAGAGTAAGATCCCAGTGGGCATCAAGTCTGGAAACTACAACAAGGTGAGACCCGACTTTAACTTCACTTAAACATTTTTGTAACTCTGATTTCGGAAACAAAACAAAATATTTTAAAAGGCCCCTCCCATCATATGTCAGATTGATTTGAATTTTGACTCGCAGGTCTGGCTCATTTTGCTCTAGGAAAAAAAAGCCTCTTTGGACCATCACACTCTGCCATGATGGATTTTCCACCATTTTTACTGTTTTAAAAATCACATTTTTGACACCTCCTCCTAAACCATAGGTCCAGTTGTTACCAAATTGGCTGTGGATGCTCATTGGACCAAGCGCATTAAATATTGTATCAAGGTTGTTGATATCTTATTTAGTTTACAAGATACTGACCAATAATAGTAAGTACTTTGACATGGGCGGAGCTTATCAGAGAAATGGCCATAACTCATTAACTATTCGTCCAATCATCATAAATCTTAGCACAGATGTTCAGGGCGAGACTGGTAATGGGCAATTAAAAGCATTTTGATCCTGACCCTTAGGGGGGGCCAAAAATACCAAAAATGTGTACACCAATATTGGGGCACAGATATGTTATTGCTGTCTTTAACATGTCTGGCTTCTTGAAGGCAACAAGGGCTTTCTCAGAGTTTATTTATCCTACCAATAGGAACCTAAAGAGATCCTCGTAATCCCACAGTAAGATCCTCCTGACTTCACTGACGTTCCTTTTATTGATTAATAAAATAACGTGAGGATAACTTTATACAATCGCTGTCGTTAAAGTGATACAGAATATTCCCAGAATAGATGTTTAATTAACGATTTGAGAAGCTGTCGGCTGTAAACACAAACTGACTTAATGAACAGCTGCTTTTGTTCCAGCACTTTCCGTCTCATCAGCTGATTCAGTAAACACACACACACACACACACACATACACACACATACACACTGACTGTAGAATGTCAACGTGCTCGTCTTATCAGGTCTGATAGTTTCCACGTAGACGCAGAGTGCTGAGTGTTTGCTGCTCCTGGCTCTCGGCCCCGTGTTTGTCTTTAATGACCCCGAGTGTTCGGACATCTGCACTCGTCTCAGTCGTGTCCGTTTAATTGACCGGCAGCCAGGAAACGTGAACATGTGACCCCTCAAGCAGTGTGACAGGAAGTCTCAGAGTGCAGGAGCCGTAATTACAAAGAGGCGCTCCTGGTGTTCGATTAAATTCACTGCATTTACATTTTTTTATTTTTTTTGGATCAACCAATGAAGTATCTGACCACGCCTCCTCGCTCAGGTCTGTTTCTGAGTCGCTCTGAGAGTGTTTACTAAGGGGGGCGTTTTCACATTAGGCACGATTGATTTTTACCGTGCTCGACCACGATTCCTCCCCCCCTCCCCCGCTGCTCTGCATTCACATTAGTAACATCGCTCTCGCACCCGAGGACACTCACGTCGATACGCAGTCTGAAACAGCAGGGGGCAGTATGCGCGTAGTTGGTTTGCATATCCGCCAAAAAGCAGAAAGAATAAGAAGTAACCATGGCAACCACTCGCAGACTGAGCCCATCCTGCTAACTGTGGATGTTTTAGTTTTTTCTGAGACGCCAACGGTTTTTGAAACGTCAGGAACCGTTTAGAACGACGTCATAGAGCGGTCCACTTCCTTGTTTGAGCATGTTTGCGTTCACATCTCCCGCGGACCGTACTCGGGTACACATGAAACGTGCCTCTTCAAGTGGACTCGGGCAGGGTCCCGGAGTACCCGGACTTTGTGGTCAAGCGTACTCAGATCACGTTTTTAATAGTTTGGAGTTTAAATGTAAATCTGTGTAGACATCTCAGTGTGTCCCTCTCACTCTCTGCGTCTGTCTCTGTGTCTGCAGTACACCCAGGCGGCGAACACGATGCCGGACATGACGGACTGTGAACAGGCCAAAGAGCTGGGCGCCATCAACAGCACCCTGAGGTGACAACACAGGCACCGTCGGCTGTCGGGTCTTATCTGCCGACAGCTTCTTTTTCAAAATGCAAAGCAGCTTCAGCGTCTGATAGTAACCAGGTCAAACATTTACAAAACGTCTGAGAGGCTGCTGGTCGCTTCCCAGCGCTCAGCTGACCGACCTTCACTGCAGCGTGGGAGGAGAATGAGTTTTAACGTTCAGAGTGGGAAAATGAAACTACAGATGCATCACTCTGACTCTTTTCTGCGTATCACTCTTAACATGCTGCTGTGTCACACTTTCTCCTCTTTTGGTCGCTGAAGTTGTTGTCATTTCCTGTTTCAGCAACCAGACTAAAAAGGCGTTTGCTGACTGGGCGAGACACGACGATGCTCAGGACCATTTCTGTGAGCTGGATGGTGAGACTTCACACCGCTCGCACAAAACTTTGATCTACAACAACATATTGTAAAGAAAGCGCCGCACACTAAAGGCCAGAAATCTATCATGGATGTTCTAAGTCTCCTCCTGACCTCTGACCTTGAGTCTAATGCCAATTAAATGAGTTTTTCTTCTAGCTCTGTTCTGTGGATATTAAAGTCAGTTTTTTTGTGTCGGCGTCTATGTGTGTTTGTGTTTGTGTGTTTTAGATGAAACCTCTCCAGATGCCGAGTACGTGGATCTGCTGCTGAATCCGGAGCGCTTCACCGGGTACAAGGGTCCTTCAGCCTGGAGGGTCTGGAACAGCATCTACGAGGAGAACTGCTTCAAGTGAGACACACACACACACATACACACACAAACACACTAAACTCACAGGAACATGAAGGACAACAGCAGCGGAAACGACATGTAATGTTTTTGTTTGTGTTCAAAGAAGCAACGTCGTTTTGTTATCTGTTTGAAAATGTTCATCATGGATCGTTTGAATATCCTCCTCCTGCTCGTCTGACTCTGTGATGAGTTAATTATAAAGTGTTGTTTACTTTGTGTGCAGGCCCAGATCGGTGTACAGACCTCTGAACCCTCTGGCTCCCAGCAGAGGTGAGTTTGACTTTCATCAAATTCAAATATTTGTTGTTGTGACCTTTCTGCTCAGGAATATTCTACAACCTTCTCAAAGGAGCAGTATGTAACTCTGACACCTAGTGTTTAAAATGGATACTGCAGTCCAGATTCTAAACATCATAGAGAGCTGTCTCCCCCCCCCCCCCCCCCCCCCTCTCTAGAGTCCATGCTCACTCAGGTCACCATGTGGTGGACTCTGAAGCTTCAGTGTTTATCCAGCTCTGCATGGGTCTGTAAACCTTTCTGTGTTCTAACCTCTCTCCATTTTTCAAAAGCATCTCCAATATTGATCCTAGTTTGAGCACGTTTCTGCTCGTGGAGCTTATTAGAAACATGCAGAGGCTTTTTAGGTCGGGTACAATCACTTCTATCTGAACCACTTCTCTTGCCCGCTTCCATCGCTGCAACACCTGTTGGCTGCTGCATTGTTGTCAGAGAAGCCAGCACTTCAACATAGCATGTTGCCTTAAGATACCTTTATCATCTCACTGACTGGACTGGCTGAATACTTAAAGCCACATCGTTATTAAATACTTTTTACTTCAATGCTTTCAGAAGCGTGTGTGTGTTTGCAAATGTCAGAGATCTAACACAGCTCTGTTCTCTCTCTCTCTCTTTGTTTCTGTTCTCAGGAGACGACGACGGTGAGTAAAAACCTAAATGTCTCGTGTGACTTTATTCTTTAGTCGTTTCGTATAAAACTCTGATCTTCTTCTTTTGTTTGTCACACCCGTCGTGTAGCAGGAGAGGGTTTCTACAACTGGCTGGAAGGTGAGATCCTCCTCACGCTTTTCTCCTTTCTCTCCGTCTCCTCACAAACATTTCATCCTTTACTGAAGTCGAAGCCGCTGAATGAAGCTGCATCTTCAGTGAGGAAAGACAAGTTTAGCATTTTCTATTTTACAACCTGAAGGTGGTAACGAGTATGATAAATAATGATTCTGTAGGTTGAGAAACATCCTCAGACACAATGTAAACATGCACGCCGTGTTTCCTGTCATCCTCCGCGGCCTCGCTGTGTGAAGAGTCGAGCTGCAGCTCTCTTATTTCCTCTCTGGTTTATTTCCTTGTCGTCATCGCTCGGCTTGTCGGCCATGGCAAAAAGGCGGGAGGAGTCAGAAGTTGCAGAATGTAAACGGATAATGTATCACAAAATCTTAGTGTTTGTCATCATTAGTGAACATGTGGGTTAACGAAAGCAGGATGTGGTGGGAGGTGTCAAAGAGTGCGCCGCTGAGAGAGAGAGAGATTTAAACGCGTCTCTTTGTGAACTCTCTCTGCAGGTCTGTGTTTGGAGAAGAGAGTTTTCTACAGACTCATCTCAGGCCTCCACAGCAGCATCAACCTCCACCTGTGTGCCGAGTACCTGCTGGACGGTACGACTCACTCTTCTCTATAAACATAAAGTCTGTCAAACATTAGAGCAGGTCGGGTCACGCTCGGGGACTTCAAGAGGATTCATCTCACTTTTATTTTGTAGAGGAATAAATCTCAAAACGTCGTTAGAAAGTGGTTTCGAAAAACTTCCCTGTTGAGCTTCTTCCTCTTTTTGTGAATGGAGTCTGGTGTGTTTGTAGAGGGAGATGTAACAGCTGTTTGTGGTTTTAAAGAATCCTCTTCCTCTGTAACAAAAAGGTCTCTGCAGGGTAACGCTGTCAGACACTTTCTACTAAATTCAAGGTCCAAGAAAAAAACATGAATATTTTACACTTCTTATTGTTAGCTTTGTTGCTGAAAATTCACCTTAATGTCCAATAAAACATTATTTCTTTACACTTGTTTTAATGGGCCAAATATATGAATAGTGGGAAGAGGTACATTCACTGTCGTCAGATTTTTTTATTTAAAAAAAAAAATAATTTAACACAGTCGGTCAGCCTATAGGCGAGCTACCAGTAGCTCCCGGGCTACCTGTTGGAGACCCCTTTTCAGTTCAGAGACAAAAACAAACTTCTAGTAGACTGACTTTATTTTGTTGCAGACGTTATAGACAGTTTCACCGCTGTAGGCTGAAAAATAACACAAATATATGTCCCAGTTAAAAGACCCCAAACAACATGTAGTCACCTCTAATTGTTCTCTGCTGTGGTTTCCCTCAGAGGGTTGGGGCCGCTCCGTCTGGGGTCCGAACGTTCAGGAGTTCCGGCAGCGTTTCGACACGGCGGAGACGAAGGGCGAGGGCACGCGGAGGCTGAAGAACCTGTACTTCCTGTACCTGATCGAGCTGCGGGCGCTCTACAAGGTGGCGCCGTACTTCGAGCGGGCCTTCGTCAACCTGTACACGGGGAACGTGCAGGAGGACTCGGCCACCAAGGAGCTGCTGCTGCAGATCTTCAACGAGATCAGGTGCGACGCCGCGGCCCTGCGTTTGTTTGTTTATGTATTCATAAACCTGTGTGAGGTCAGACTAACCTCTCTTTGGTCTTCCAGAGCGTTCCCGATGCACTTTGACGAGAAGTCGATGTTCGCCGGACACAAGACGGAAGCAAAAATATTAAAAGTGAGAACAAACCTCAAACGTCTCGTCTGAGGTCATGAAGAGTTTGAAAATCTGTGTCATCACAGCTTGATCGACTTCCTATTAAAAAGACACTCGTTTGTTTTCTTTGACGTTTCAGGAGGAATTCCGTCTCCATTTTAAAAACATCTCCAGGATCATGGACTGCGTCGGCTGCAGTAAATGTCGCCTGTGGGGGAAAATGCAGGTAAGTCTCTACACCTTTAATAAAAAGCTCTTTTGACTTAATCAGAGCGAGAGGGCGGAGCTCTACGCTGACTGTTTGTCAACAGAAGAGGTCTGTTTGTGCTTTAAAGACAAAGAGGGAGCGATCAGTGGGGGCGGGGAACATCCAGCTCAACCTCCTGTCTCTCCTTCGTTGTTTTCTTGGATTGGTCGGTCTCAGGACGCCACTCTCTCACAAGCAGCCTCCGTCACAGTGGATGAGCTGGACGAGGAAGAAGTGGACCTACATCCTTGAGAGATTAAATTTGAAGCAAATGTCAAAGAGCATAAAAAAAATGTGGCGCCCTCTGGTGGTCAGGGAGAGCATTGCACAATGTTTTGGGCAGCAGAGTAAAAGGCTTAGTCCTGGGGGGGTTTGGCAAAATTAGAGCGAGGAGATCAGAGGTTTCCTGTGAGGGTTTGTGAGGTGAGCAGTTCTTTGAAGTAGGGAGGGGCTTCACCGTATACGAGTTGATGGCTTAGTAGCATTTATTTTGGTAGAGTCGGTCGTCTCTCAACCAGAAGGTCGGTGGTTTGATCCCCAGCGCCTTCAGATGAAAAACATGACGTGCTGTCACAATGGGAACCTGCATTTAAGGCGTTAAATTCAAATATCAATGTAAGTCTCTGTTCTGTCCCAGTCATTGGGATGGACCAATCGTACAAGTGGGCGGCCCGGGCCCATAACGCCATGCCTGCATTAACATTAATGTCATGTAAAATATTTCTGTCTGTATTTCTTCTGCAAACGGGTTTCTTGTGTTTCCCTCATGTCGTGTGCAGACTCAGGGTCTGGGTACGGCCCTGAAGATCCTGTTCTCTGAGAAGGAGATCCAGAACCTCCCAGAGCACAGCCCCTCCAAAGGTTTCCAGCTGACCCGGCCGGAGATCGTCGCCTTAGTAAACGGCTTCGCCCGGTACGTTAGCTGCTCTTTGTCTGATTGACTGGCAAACCCTTAAATGTATATTTAAATATGTCACCAGAAAATGGCTCTGGTGGCGCCCCCTGTTGGGCGATATACTTAAATAAATGTCTGTAATTTCTCTTTTCTCTCCCTCTCTCTCTCTCTCTCCGTCAGGTTGTCCACCAGCATACATCAGCTGCACAACTTCCGCCTGCTGCTGAAGGAGAATAGGTAACAGGAGGTGATGCCTCACCTGGCCAGTAGGCGGAGTAGCCAGCCCACAGAGAACTGCAACGAGGAGTAATCCTCGCCCAGAAGAAGAACTTTTTCATGGACACCAAGATCAGAATAAAAGGAAAAAAACCTCAAAATGCTTTCTCTAATCCCAACAACCCTCTCCTCCTCCTCCTCCTCCTCTTCCTCTTCCTCCTCATCTTCCTCTTCCTCTTCCTCTTCCTCTTCCTCTTCCTCCTCCTCTTCCTCCACATCTTCCTCCTTCTCCTCCTCTTCCTCTTCTTCCTCTTCCTCCTCTCCTCATCTTCCTCCTCCTCCTCATCTTCCTCCTCCTCCTCATCTTCCTCTTCCTCTTCCTCCTCCTCTTCCTCTTCCTCCTCCTCTTCCTCTTCCTCTTCCTCTTCCTCCTCCTCCTCTTCCTCTTCCTCCTCATCTTCCTCCTTCTCCTCCTCTTCCTCTTCTTCCTCTTCCTCTTCCTCCTCCTCTTCCTCTTCCTCTTCCTCCTCTCCTCATCTTCCTCCTCCTCATCTTCCTCCTCCTCCTCGGTCTGTTAGATCATGAATGTTAACTCTTCTGCCGTCTCTTGCCTTCGTCAGAAAAACTTCTCCTGGTGTTTTTTCCCTCCATGCCAGAGACACATTTTTGACCTTTCCTGTCAAAATGAACGGTCGCCATTTTAGACAAAACCCTAAAAGGAAGTGCTTAAACATCTGGAAGGAAGTGATGTCACGGACCAAACTGCGACCGATCCAAGTTTGGTCACAGACCCACTTTATGTTTGTGACTGAGTTTGATCGAATCAAGTCGAGGAACATTTTTGAAAATCTTCTCCACGTTCCATTTCTCTTTCTTGCTGGCCCCGCCCCCCTGCTGACATCACATCCTGTTGGATTCTACACACTTGTGAACCTGATTTAGAGACTATTTTGCGCTTATAAGACCACTCAGACGGAACTGACACAGTCTGCTGCTGCCTAATTTTGTTTTTGTTGTTGTTTTGTTTTTTTGGGGTGTCCTCCTCGCTCTAGTTTTCTTCGTCTGCTGTCTTAAGAGAATTTTGTCGCTTGAAGTCTGAGGATCGGCACCAACCTTCTCATGGTCGCCATCTCAGGCCTAATTTATGACGGCTTCCTACAAGGTGTGCGAGTTACTTTGTGTATGTGAGAGAAACTCCCAAACACAGGCGTTGCTGGTCTACCAGTGCCTCCCAAACACACGAGTTGCTGGTCTACCGCCGCCTCAGTCCTCAAGTTTGTTTGTGTTTATGTCTGACCTTGAAGATTTAAACGCAGAATCAAAATAATTCAGTCAGTCACATTGTGTTGCACACATTAACTTAAAACAAGAAACTTCGATCCTAGACGTTGAAGCAGTGGTAGACCAGCAACTCCTTTATTTTGAAATTTTAAAAAGACTGTTTTTGTGTTGACTGTACTTAACAGAAAGACCTTTTCTGTGAAGAGTAAGAAGCTTTTCGTAGACACCAGGCTCCATTGACAAAAACGGTAATGTAACCTTAAGTTGCTGATCTGCTCGTAACGGTTCATTTTTTGTATTATTTAGGTTAGCATAGAGGACATTAAGTTCATGATCTACACCTTAGATTTCAAGTTATATCTTGTTGCAAAAAGAGGCTGTGTATGAGATGTCGAAGTAGCCACCAGAAGTGACCATATTTGGAAAAGAGGGAGGAGCTTGAGAATGACAGTTGTGAGGCTAGTTATCGCCATGGTAGCGAGCTGTCAATCAAAGCAGGTGGCAGGTTTCATTTGCCGTCTATATTTATTTTAGAACCAGAAGTGACCGTATTTGGACAAGAGGGCGGAGCCAGAGAGGAGCGAACTATAGAGGGCCGCCTGTCTTCTCTACATATATATATATATATATGAGAGAGAGAGTCTATAGCTGATGTTAGCACCTAGTGGCTGTTAGAGGAACTGCAGGTTTGGGATATTTTCTTTTCCTTTGGTGTTCAGCCGTGGTGTCCGCAGCTTTAACATTTGTTTATATAAGATTATATTTAAGAAGTTTATGATAAACGCCTCGGCAGGAGTACAGACGCGTCACATTTTGACGTTTTATTTGACTCTCTGCTGAAGTTTGACGTGGACCAAAGATTTTTACGTTGCCTTTTTTTTGTGAGTATTTTTGTGATGCCGAGGAGGCGTTTCATTTGTTCTTAATCATTCTCAGTTCTGCAGTTTGAAGACGTGATTTCACTTTAAGTTGTATTTGTTGAAGCTTGCCATGCTGTCTAAACGAGGTTTCCACGGTTACATCAACGTTAAACAGTAGAAAAGTCTGTAATTAAAAAAAATAAGTGAGTTTAAATTTCATGATAAATAATATTTTTCGTACAATATTAATAACAGTTTCCTTGAAATCAGCTCACAGATCAAAAGTCACATATTCTGTAAAATCCACTTCTCCATGTTCCTCTAACTCTAATATGTGTCTCTAGTCTACAAACCCCCCAATGATGAGAAAAGTCCATCCTCTCCGTCTTCTGCCTGCTCCACTTTTCAGAAAATGTGTGCTCAAACAGGCCGTTTGGAGATTTTCCCTTCATGACATCACAAAGGGCAGTAGCCCCTCCCCCAGGTGGGTGACACTCCCACAGCTAGGTGTCTGTTCTGCCCTCTGAGTCTGCCTTCTCACCGTAAACAATAGGACATGGAGCGAGAAACCCTGAGATTCTCAAGCCCTTCCAGAGAGGGGGCGTGGTCAGACACCGCTCATTTACATATTTAAAGTTACAGAAACAGCCTGTTCTGAGCAGGGCTGAAATAGAGGGGTTTATAGACATGATCAAATACAGGATCAGAGTGGATTTAGAACAAGACACTTCACACACATGTTTTGTGGAGCTCTGAGAGATATTTAAACTGGCTGAAGAGGAGGAGAATATGTGACCTTTAAAGAATTTTTAAAATTTGAACTTTCATAAACGATGCAGCTTAAAATTAATTTTGGTGGAACCTCTCCGCCTCCATCCGAGAGTGCAAGTTTTTAAGATCAAAATATAAAAGTTTATCCTCTTTGTTTCTTTTTGTGTGAGGTGTTCAGAAAGTGTGTGTGTGTATATGAGTGTGTGTGTGAGAGATGAATGCATAAGTCCTCTGAGCCTTGCATGCCCTCCAGCAGCCGGATGTCGTTCATCGTCCGCTCGTCAGCCTTAAAACTAACAACCGCTATTTTCAAACAAAAAAAAGACAAAACTTTAAAAAAAATAAAATAAATAGGAAACTGCTTCAGAGAGTTTTCTCACTCCTCATGTTGAATCTGTAAAGTTTGTAAAAGGCAGCACACGTTTTCTCTGTTTTTCTCTCAGATCTTTATGAATATAAATAGTTGCACCATGTCGATGTGTGTACCTGTTGATTCTATTTATTTGACAAGAGGAATAAATATTTCTGAACATTACTGAAATCTGGTTTTCTTCTTTCACGACCTTCAATATCCTACAAATGCATCGCAAAACACAGCCTTTTTCCATCTCAGAAACATCGCCCGCCTCTGTCCCTCCCTCTCCTTTCCAGCCTCTGAGACCCTCACCCACACATTCATTACCTCTAGACTGGACTACTGCGGCAGTCTCATCTACGGTTCATCATTCAAAACACACAAGAAACATTTCCAGAACTCTGCTGCTCGTCTCCTCACACACTCCCTGACCACATCACCCCCATCCCTCATGACCTCCACTGGCTCTACTGGCTCAGAAATGTAGAGATGTATACCATTCTCATGTATCAGAAACCACAATGTCAGGAAGTGCTTTTATTTTGAAGGTAGACAAACTGAAGTTTGGTGCTTTTATTTTGAAGTTGGACAAACTGAAGTGTGGTGCTTTTATTTTGAAGGTAGACAAACTGAAGTGTGGTGCTTTTATTTTGAAGGTGAACAAACTAGTGTGGTGCTTTTATTTTGAAAGTGGACAAACTGAAGTTCGGCGCTTTTATTTTGTCGGTGGACAAACTGAAGTGTGGTGCTTTTATTTTGACGGTGGACAAACTGAAATGTGGTGCAGCCCAGACTTTCAAACTAAGAGGAATGAAAATTAGCTAAATAGTTTGTGAAGGTTACATGATGAAGGAAAGAACACGTTTGTTGTCACGACATCAGAACACGTTTTTTTATTTGAGGTGTTACTTTTTGTGTGGGCAAGTCACAAACGCACAAATGAGGCACAATAAATAAATAAATACACAATGTGAGAGTGTGCAGCTTTACAAATATCTTACAAAACCTGCGTCAGTTACAAATATAGAGTTTTTCTTTTTAAGCAAACTTCAACACTGGGTTTAGGACCGAATGGTTCTGGGGACTTTTTGAAGAGGAACTCTCCAGTTCCCTGAGAACTACACATCACGGGGACTTTATTTATGTCTGCATTCTCATCGCCATGGTGAGGCTATAGTCATCATTGCCACAGCCTTGGGTTCGAATCCGACATCAGCCCTTTGCTGCATGTCGTCCCCTTCTCTGTCTCATCCTTACATTTCCTCTCTTCAGCTGTCCTATCAAAATAAAAGCAAGCAGCCTAAATAATTATAATAAATAAAATCTGGAAATCAAAAATAATTTCACAATAAAAAAATAAGTTTGCCATTTTTTCAGACGAGTCCCAACCGAAACCAAAACAGTACATGTTTTAATTTATAATCTAAGTTATAATGACACAGAGGTCTTCAGCTGTCTGTTTTTCATATACATGTATATATTTACAGAATATCCATCCAGTGAAATCACAACGTGCACAAGTCTCAAACACTTGGACTTCTGTTCCAGTCAAGAACCGAGGAGTTTTCCAAGAATTTAAAGCTTCAGTTTAAAGTTACATAATCTCATAAAATTCTTATTTAAAGGTATCAGATTGTGAAATGTGGGCCTTCTCAGAAGAAACCTTAAAATCCACATTCAACATCTTCAGTCTTGGTTCGCGGAGTTTGGAGAGAAAATTTCTAAAAGTGCCACATTAATTAAATCATCTGAGTCATCTCCTCGACCAATCAGGAAACATTCATCACAACATCGTCGACAGACTGCAGGTCAATAAAACATCTGTGAGGCAGAGCTCCCGCACAGTCATTCTGAAGAAAGTCCGGATATTTACTGGATCTACTTTGATTTATTTTATTACAGAGAAATCATCAAAACTCTTGGCAAGTCTTTTTTAGGGCTTTAAAGGTCACATACCCTCCTCCTCTTCAACCGGTTTAAATAAGTTTCAGAACTCCTCAAAACATGTGTGTGAAGTTTCTTGTTCTAAATCCACTCTGATCCTGTATTTGATCATGCCTATAAACCCCTCTATTTCAGCCCTGCTCAGAACAGGCTGTTTCTGTGTCTGTACTTTTAAATATGTAAATGAGCGGTGTCTGACCACGCCCCCTCTCTGGAAGGGCTTGGGTGTCTCGGGCTTTCTCGCTCCATGTCCTATTGTTTACGGTGAGAAGGCAGACTCAGAGAGCAGAACAAACACCTAGCTGTGGGAGTGTCATCCACCTGGGGGAGGGGCTACTGCCCTTTGTGATGTCATGAAGGGAAAATCTCCAAACGACCTGTCTCATCACTGGGGGGTTTGTAGACAGACTAGAGACACATGTTAGAGTTAGAGAAACATGGTGAAGTGTGTTTTACAGAATATGTGACCTTTAATAACCCTCAGATTTGGTTCCCACATTCATGATTCCCTCAGGATGAATTGAAAACGTCTTTGGTCATCCTCTGATGCTTTAAAGGAGCAATATGTAACTCTGACACCTAGTGGTTAAAATGGGTACTGCAGTCTAAATTCTAAACATTGTAGAGAGCTGTCTCCCCCCCCGCCCCGCCCCCTCCTCTCTAGAGTCCATGCTCACGCAGGTTGCTATGTGGTGGACACTGAAGCTTCAGTGTTTAGCCAGCTCTGCATCGGTCTGTAAACCTTTCTATGTTCTAACCTCATTTTAACATGAGGCTCTATGGGGACTGACTCACTGCAGGAGACAGCCTCTAGTGGACACTTGAGGAACTGCAGTTTTGACCTACTTGTTATGTAACCAACATGACAGAAACTTTGTATAAAACCTGGTGATTAATTCAGATATTCTACAAACGTTAACTGACTCGTATGGGAGCTCTGCTACAAACTTTTACATCAGTGGTGATAAGAAACACAATAAATAACTCATCGGTGTGTCAAAGTGCAGAAGTGGTGCTGTACAGTGAAGAGAGAGGGATTATGGGTAAGGGTGGAGCTCTCCCGCGGTGGCGGTCGTCAGGCGCTGTTCGTCCCCGTTGGTGTGCACGGTGAAGCTGCTGTGACGGCTGCCCCAGTCGTAACAATCAGAGGAGAGACTGCAGAGAGAAGGGAGACTGTAAATGTACTTTTCGATACCACATGTTTTAAGACGAGACACTCTCTGATATTTTAATGTCCGATAGTATCGTGAAGAAACAAAACTTTCAAAATATGTCGGATCTTCATTCACTTTTTGAATCAAAGAGAAACAGAGCAGCCATGGTCTGATTCCAGTTCATGCTCTTCTTACACCAAACACCTTTCCAAGCTGTTTCAAAGTCTCAGAAAAATTAAAAAAGTCAGAATAAAATCTTGAGTCTTGCTCGAGGTTTGGCTGCACTCCCGTGACCTCTGTGGTTTGGTGTAAGGTGGTCATTAAACTCACCTTGAGCGGTTGTAAGGCAGTCTGCTTCTCGTCTAATACAGCTTAAAGCTAGCTGTTGTTAGCTTAGCTTAACTGAAAGTCTGACTGTTCAACACACTTGACCCTAGTTAATATGAATAAATGTGTAACTGCTTCGACATCACAACAGGGTCACGGTAAGTCGAGAATGGTTTTCATACCTTGCTGATGCATTCTGGGGAGGGATGCTCCACGCCAGGTCGTCGTCACTGTCGTATCGACGAGGGTTGTCAAAGAAATATCCTCTGGATGAGAGGACGTGGTTTGGGATCCCAGCAGTGCTCTGCGGAGGACAAGAGTCATCGTCAGTGAAGATATAAGGAGGTGGAGTGAAGCCTCGACTTGGGTGACCTGACTCACCCTTTCCTGAGGCGGCCGTCTGACCCTGAAGAAGAAGACGACCAGCGAGGTGGGCAGGAGCTCCCAGACGAACAGAATCACCCCGAACACGATGTAACCGGCGTCTCCCAGCGACGACCGCAAGTCCGCCTGGAGGTAAGACGACGAATCATTGGTCAAGACATTTTCAAACCCCCTGTTAATAACCATCTTTAAACCGAAAATAAGACGTCACCTGGTCAGAGACGTTGTACCAGTCATAGTCGAAGGAGTTGATGGTCTCGATGTCGGTGAGGGCGAGCACCACGAGGTTGTAACACGCCCGAGACGAGTACAGCAGCACCACCATGATGCCAATCAGAGTCACCTGACACACCGACGTCCCCTGAACACAAGAATGAAATATCAGTATCGACAGGAGAAACTCTCCTCACTCTTGTTTTGTTTTCAGCAGTGGACCGTCCGTTTTTTAGTTCTTTTTCAAGAAGTGAACTTCAAAATCTTCTTCACTGCTTGCTCACTCTGCGTGATGAGTACGAGACATTACTGCCTCATACTGCAAACTTTTCCAATACATCGAAAAATAAACCCATCGGACTCAGTGTGCGAGGTGTCTGTGCGTAAAGTTTTTTAATGGATTACAGTAGTTTTGTAGTACTTGAAATAGACCGGTCTGGAGACCATTTTTTGAAAGGTCTTGTCTCGGTCTCAGACTGGACGGACTCTGGATTTTAAATCTATACCACCACCGATCGGTTATTTTCACAAGTCATCACTGTGATTAGAAGGAAAACACCTCTTTCTAAAAGAACAAATAGCTTCAATTCATGCTTCAAAAAAACGGACTGGGTGTGTAAAGGACCAAATCACAGGAAAAACAGTTTCTTTTCCAGGTTCATACCGCTGAAGTAACCCAGAATGTGTAACTTACTATTTAAAGTTAATTTGAGACTCCCAGGAAACAGATGAGTGGGCTCCTCTGGGAGATGTAAAGAACCGAGAAATGACAGTTAATTTTACTCCTTTCACTTTTGATCTGAACAACCCTTCTAAAGGTGTTTATTGGACTGTAAACGATGCAGCACATGGAACAGGAAGTCATGGCTGGAAGTCTTAAGGCGAACCGCTGGTCTTGGGGTTCCCAGAGATCTACATCGTCTTCAGTTTCAAAATTGGATAATTAGAAAAAGCACTGGGTTATATTGGTGAAAATGGTGCCAAATCTGCACATCCTCATTAGGTGCCATGTGGGCCCTCGATAAGGTTTAGACCGTCCCTTCCCATGTTGGAAATCTTTATATAAACCGGGGACTTTACCTTCGACTCCAGGTAGATGTTGGCCAGCGACATCTTGGCCACCTTGTAGAGGCAGACGGACAGCGAGATGGCGCAGAGGACAAACAGGCTGTCATTGATGGTGACCCTCACCAGGACAATGGTCTTGACGTCCGCAGCGGTCGTTTTGACCAGCAGCGCACAGACCAGATTAACCACCAGGAAGAGGAGACTGACGGCCAAGAAAACCAGGTACAGAGGAAGTCTGCAGGTGAGGAGGCGGAGAGAAAGCCACTAAGACCAAAACAAGTCGTCTCTTTGAAAGAGCAATAGTTACACCTTTGTGTTTCATTGGATTTTTGCTTGCCCTTCGTTGGAGTTGAACAGAGGACATTCTGTACATTAACTTTTTGGTGAATTGTTTGATGGAGTGGAGTTACCTGTACTTGAGCAGGGCAGGTGAGTACTTGGACTTTGCCTTGAAGTAGACCTGTTAAGGGATGAAAAAGGATGGATTTACACAGTTTTACAGACTTTATCGGTCTCATACCTCTCGTACTTTTGCTTATTTATTCTCCCCATATTAATGATTGATCTTAAATGTTGTTCCCTGTTTTCTCCTGCCTCCCTCAATAGTCTACAATTGATCCATAATGCTGCTGCAAGTCTGCTGACCAGGTCAACTCACATTACTACAATTTTATTTTCTTTCAAACTCTGTTCAGCTGATGAGTCTAAAGTAATATCCACCTTATGACATCACAAATTGACCTTTGTAACCGTTCCTTTGAGCTGTTTGATTTCAGTTTTGGATCTCTTACCACTTCCTGTTTCTGTGCTGAACTTCCTGTCCTAACCTTCCAGCTACCAGACAGGCCTTACTTTATTTCAAAATAAAAGCACACAGCAAGTAAAGTACTCTCAGGTTAAAACAACCTTTCCCTTCACCTTCAAGTCAGTTTGTTTAAAACAACTAGAGTGTTGGAGAGTGATGGTTCTGAAGCTTTGAAGACAAACCACAACAACACAGCTCAGGTTGTGGGAACTTGTCTACCCCCGTTCCGTTCCGTGCCAGAAGCCCAGGAGGCCTTGTCCAGGCAGCAGAGCCCAAGCTCTCGAGTAGACAAACTCCCCCAACCTTCAGCGAGGTGATCAGGCACTACTGCCACCCCACGTCCCTGACCCCCAACCACCACCATTGGACTGTATCGTCCCCACAACCACCGCCGTCCTCATTCATGCACGGCCTGCTCTGACCTCAACCTCAGCAACGAGGGAGTGTGGACAACAGGAGAAATCCTTCCTGCATCTTATCCCATATACTCTTTTGTAAAGCGCCTTCGAGATAACTTAAGAACTAAACAAGCACAGGTCCATTTACCATCTACCATTTGCGACCTACCAGACAATTCTTTTCCCATTTAAACCAGCTCTCATGTTGGTTTCTAAGCTTTGAAGTAAAAACCACGACAACACAGCTCAGGTTGTGGACACTTTGCCAAAGTTCTCCAGAACCAGAACACGTCTCATAGCAGCTCCTCATCCCTTTAGTTCCCCCTTTTAGACTGAAGATGATCCATTAAGGGAATGAGCTCTGCATCATCGCAGCTCTCAGGAACAAGAGGTTGAAAGCTGCCTGTTAAGAGTCTCATTTCTGCTCTATTTTCTGAATCCTCCTGCTGCTGATCATGAATAGGTGACGAAGAGAGGCAGCTGCTGCATTGATAACCCCAAAAAACCTGACGTTATGAGCAACACAAAAAAACAGTTTTCACTTCATCTTCCCATTTTACCCCCAAACAAAGCCCACCAAATTAACAGAAAGACTTCTGGGCCATCTTGTCTGGGAACGAGATCATTCAAAGCCTTGAGTGTACAACAGAAATTAATCACAAATAACTCTCGGGAGCTAGGCTTTCAAGCTCAGAGTAAACCTGAGGAAGCCACTATGAGTGTATACATCTAAATCAGACCCAAACTGGCATTGGCGTTCTGAGCTTGCTCCACAGTTCTTGCACCGGGCTTTGACCCGGAAGTCTAACAGCATAAATGTTTCTCCGCTTTCTAATCCATGTAGCTAATGAGCCTCAGAGCTAAGAGTATCTCCTTTCCTGAGCTAACCTATTAATCTCGGTTCTCCAGCCAGTCTAATTTAGCACGAGGACGAGTTAATCAAAGGTCCGAGTCAGGCTGATGCATCTTTGTAGAAGCATTTTTTTTGAGTGACTTTTTACGGAAGCCGTGAGACACTCATTCATATTCATAAAATGTATTAATGAATGTCCTCTGAGGGATTCCGCATCTTTGGAATCCATTCGAGCTGCAATTGGCTTTCAAGGCAGAAAATCAAACGGATTTCTTGTCGCAGTTGAACAAATTCAACTTGCGCTAAAATGCTCATTTGCATGATTTGTGTCCTCTGGGCCGAATTTGTGCCTTTGCTTTGATTTTAAATTGTACAACATGAAAGTCTCTTTGGTCTCTACTGCCCTCTCCGGTCGATTGTTGCATAACTGGTGGGCGTGGCCAGACATGTTCTCTGTAGCCACACCCATCAGTGATGTCACAGTGCACTGACACGCCCCACAGTACCGTCCTTCATCACAGCAGCAGAGAGAGAAGTAAAAAGCTGCTCTGTTTGGGAAAATGTGGACCAGACTTTGTACCACCAGCAGTCACTGCTCTATCAGTACCTGTAGCAGCCCCCCCCCTCCCCCTCCCCCTCCCCCTCACCTGTGCACAGTAGAGGTTCATGAGGCTGAGTGTGAAGAACTGCAGGCAGACGGGGAAGCAGTAGAGCAGCCAGAAGGCGAAGGGTCCGAGCGCGTTGGCGGTGACACAGTCTCTGAAGTAGAAGGAGAAGAGGAGGGCGCGCAGGGCGGCCCACAGCAGACACAGGAACAGGAAGGCCGTCTGGTAGCTGAAACGCTTGTGCCGGTACCGCAGCACCAACCAGAGCTGGGCGTAGACGAAGGCGAAGAGCAGCGAGTAGAAGATGGTGTAGGCGATGGTCAGACCCAGCTTCACGTAGGGGGGGATAGCCGGCGTGATGGTGGGAGGGGGAGGGAGGTGCGAGCCGTTACCGGCATGCTGCTGCTGCTCCTGTGCCGGGCTCCCCTCCATCGCCTCCCCATTCATCCCCCCGAGTGTTCCCTTAGAGAGGGAGGCAAGGGAGGGAGGAGGGGGGGTTAGAGACGGAGCCGCAGATCTCTGAGTGAAGAAGAAGAAGAAGAAGAAACGTGTGCAAGCTCGTTGGACGGATCCTTCACATCCATCGACTCTCCTCCAGACACACCGTCTGACGCACGCAGAGGTGAGGAGAGGAGAGGAGAGGAGAGGAGAGGGCAGGGGAGGGGGAGAGACAACTCCTCTCTTTTTGCCGGTGCCTGGTGGAGAGCCATTGGTGGCTGCACTTCACATGATCATATCCCGAGCAGGCGATTGGCTGAGCAAGAGGAGGGATGCTGCAGAGAGGAGAGGAAGGAGGAGAGATGGATCTAGAAGGAGAGAGATGAACATGGTACCCAACACACACACACACACACACACACACACACACACACACACACACACACACACACACACACATTTTTTAAGTCAATGTGTTTCAAGGCGTTTATGATTTTCTGTAACTCGTGACACAAACAAAAGTTTAGTGTGAATTGATTCTCTCATGAATGTTAAAGAAATCCTTGACCGAGGGAAAGATGTTGAAACATATACTTTTTAAAAATGTTGATTTTTTTTTTCTGTTAAATGCTTTAAATAGTGTTGTAGTACTCAAGACCATTTCTTTAGGGGCCCCTGTCTCGGATTTGTCTCGGTCTCAGACTGGGTGGACTCAGATGGGTCAAGACCACCTCTGATCGGCTATTTTTCCAAATCATTACTGAGATTAGAAGGAAAACGCCTCTTTTTAAAAGAACAAAATACTTTTTATATCATTATATATTATATCATATCATCATATCATTTGTTGTTTGATTTTTATCTTCCGGTTACGGCCGCAACCTTCCCGGCGTTACGGTCTAAGTAAGTGACACGCCCCCTAAAAACGAGATGATGATTTTCAGAGATATATATGGTCTTGGTCTTGGTCTTGTCTCGGAGCACTCTGGTCTCGGGTATGTCTTGGACTTGATTGAGCTGTAAAAAGTTATGAGACATCCAAGCTTTAATATCTAAAATACAATCGTTAAAAAGTGTAAGTTGACATGTAGTCGTCTTTACTTCAAGTTTTCAGGTTTCTGTGTCATTTAAAAATAATATTTTGGGGATTCTGAGAATTGCTTTTAGTATATTTGTGGATTTGTTCAAATTAATGTGACCTTTCAAAATAAAGTCTTTTTGCCCATTTAGCAATTTGACACCGACTTCACTGAACGCTGCTCAATCGTCCCACCCTGAGCGTGACCTCCGTGAGAATATGGTCCATCAGAAGCAGCATTCACATATCTACTCACCGCTGAAAACAGTCTGCGTAAAGTCAAGGTCGTCAAATTTGGATGCTGGGCTACAGATCAAATGTTTTATCACTGATCAATAGTCCTCAATAGTTCTGTCATTTCAGCTGTTTAGGGGATGAAACTTCCTTCTTTACGTTGAACACCAAATTACTCCGAAGAGTCCCGGTTTAGTTCAGTACAGTTCAGTACAGTTCGGTTCGGTAAACTCTGAACTTGCTTGCGTTTCCACAGCCAACTGTACCCTTATTATGTAAACGGAGTGTAAGCCAGATGGAGATAGCCGCATCAGCTATGTAACAGTGTGACATCATAGCAGCCCAACACAGTATAGCCCACTATTAATTAAGTTAAACGTTCAAGGATAACAGGGACACACTAAACAAGGGACCCATTAGGATCGGTTTGCTACCCTTGGCACCCCAACGGAAGGGTACCAAAAAAGTAGGACGGTACGGATCCCTTTGGTACTATTTCTAACTTTTGACGGTGGAAACGGCATTAAATGGGTACCGTTCCAAACCGAACTGAACCGGACCAGACTGCTTTGTGGAAAGTTGTGTTAAGAGTTAAATGTTTGTTGTTAACTGCCCTGCCTGAATCACCAGTTGTGTGTTGAGTGCTGTACTGTGAGCGTCAGTGAGAGTCTAGTTAGTACTGGAACTATATTTGGATCTGCTATGGCATGTGCTCTGCTGCGACAGCACCGCGCGCAGCTATTGATGCTCTAAATAAGCTTCAACGCTGACTGGCCTATTTTATTGTGTTTCTTCCTGTTTGTTTATAGTATGTATTAGCATGTCGTATCTTCAATGACTTTTAAGAGATGACCTTCTTTTGTTGCAAGAATATTTATTGAACAAATAGTTCATCAGTGAGTACTGAGGTCTGCAGAGTCCAGAACTGAATAATACACACACAAATACATTTTCATATCATTATGATTTTCCTCCCCGTGGTGGATCCTATTAACACTCTTCTCCAACCAAATCCCAACTTCCTGTTTTAACATGAGCATTAATATCGTCCCTCATATTCATAATCCAATGGTTAGGTTTTCCCCGCCTCTGATAAACTGATACATTACTCCTCAATCTGAATACCACATCGTCGTAATGATTAAATACAACACAGGATGAATCCATCAGAAACTGGACAACTGAATGACTTTGTTATTGCCTCCCTTTCTTCTGTGAGCAGGTCCGCCTGCCCTGAGCTCCCTGTCCTCAGTGAACTCAGCATCAGATCTCAAATGATGTTATATTTATATGCATATGTGTTATTGTAAAAGTCGTCACATTACTTAATATCATTACCAAACAAGCGTTTCCTCACTTTAAAGGAGACATATCATTAAAAATACACTTCTACAGTGTTTTTGAACATGTTTGGGTAACCTGAGAGTCTACTGACCCACAAAATGTGAAATAAACCCATCCAGTCCTTTGTTTGTGGTCTGCATAAGTCTTACAACTCAGAAAAAATGCTCCGTTTCAAATGTGCTCTCCTTGTGATGTCACAGTGGGATTCTGATAAAACAAATAAATCCCCTCCCCTGATATCTCCACCCATGGACTCCACCCCAGACTAGAACAAAACTTTTGAGCAGGTCGGCCATTTTTATTCTCACTACAGAGGAGTGGTGTCTACGGGGAAAACTCAGGGGGCGGGGGGGTCATTGCATTTAAAGAGACACACACACCAAAACAGAGCATTCAGAGAGAGCTGGTTTATACAGGGTCACAAACCTCCTCTGATGCTTGATTCATGTTATATTTTGACCAAAGCACAGCGGCCCTTTGGGGCGAACAACAAACCACAAATTGACCCAGTAAAACACACTATACACCTTACCAAAGAGATTAAACAAAGATCAACTCAAAACGAATGTAACTAAACACAACAACACACAATCCCTGGCTGACAGGCACAGCAGTCGGAATAAATCAACCTGATCCAGACACAGACTTTTAAAGTGATCACATCCTGATGAGTGACTCATAATCAGACCTACATCATCCAGTCGAATATTATTCACACAAGTTAAACCAATATTTACAAAAACTTTAAGAGAGAAAATGTCACAGAGCAGACTGAAAGGTGACTGGAGAGCTCCTTTCAGAACAAAAGAACATTTTCAGGAATAAAGACGCTTGTTTAGTTAAAGAAATGATGAATAAATACATATGTATAAGCTGCTAAATAAAAGAAAACCATCTCCTAAACTCTCTGCTCCATGCTGTTGTTAACTTCCTGCTGCTGAAGGTCAATGTTTCCACTTCCCCCACATCCTCCACAGCCTCGCTCTCCACAGTGAGTCCTGCATCTGGTTCAACTGCATCTGGAGAAAATCACATCAAACTAAAGTTATAGTTGTAACTGTGACTCTGAATGTGAAGTGGGCCTGTTTGATTCAGAGCAGGAGGCTCTAACCTGACTGGACTTCACAGCATGTGTTCCTGCTCCTCTGTGTCTTCTGTCTGTGCTGCAGTGACGGCTGACACGTTCTCATACACAACATCCACCTGATGACAGACCATAAGATTTGATCAGAAATATGTTTCATCAGGTTTTACAGTGATGTAGGAAAAGATTGATTAGTAAGGTCTCTCTCTCTCTCTCTCTCTCTCTCTGTATCTCTGTATCTCTCTCTCTCTCTCTCTCTCTCTCTCTCTCTCTCTCTCTCTCTGTAGATGGATTTATCAGAAAACAACAAATCTGAAAATTAACATGAACAAAATAAGTTTTAAGAAGAAAATAAAAGAGATGTGTGCTGACGGATGAATTTGTATGGTGTTTACCTCGTCCACAGAGTCAGGAGAAACAGAGAAATCAACATCAAGAGCAGCAGAGTCCACTTGATGATATTTATTATGAATGTTGAGTTCCCTGAGAATTAAAGATAGATATGTGAGACTCTTTACTGGTAGGATTAGATTGAAACATTTCATTTCTACTTTGTGGTACCCTCTGTTCATCATTCAGATAGTTTCTGTGAGTCATGACTGTCTACAATGGGTGTAACACCCGAGTCCCACTGTCTGTGATGTTTTCAGAGTTTTCAGAGTCCTATCTTCAGTTTGTTTACATCGCCTGGACGGCCGGCTGACTCCCCTTGTGTATAAAAGTTGTTTAATTGAGGGACTAGAGAAAAGAAGAATAACATACTGTACTCACTGCTTAACTGTGTTTCTAGATCACGCTCATTTCAGGTAAATTTACATGCAGTGTGAAGATACCAGCATAATAAAGATCACTAGCATGAAATGAAATGTAGCTAACACAAAACATATAAATCTTCTTAGCTGGATTCTTTAAGGACTCAAAAACGAAGATGTTCAAAGATTGCATGCAAAGTCTTGTACGCTGTCTTACGGCACACTCACACAAGGCCCAGTTGTCCCCGCTGGTCTGAAAAGTACTCACACTGCTCCAGGACTAACTGAGCACGGTTACCTCTTGTACATAACGTCGTAAAACAACACATGCATGGCTTTATGTGATCATGAAGCGTGCTCAGTTTACAAGTTGCAACATTGCAAGTTAGAGAGTGTGCACAAGTTTTTCCTTGGGATATGTAGTTTGATTTTTATCCTCCGGTTACGGCCGCAACCTTCTCGGTGTTACGGTCTAAGTGAGTGACACGCCCCCTGAACACAAGAGGATGATTTTTCAGAGATATTTATGGTCTTAGTCTTGGTCTTGACTCGGTCTCGATCCCTAAATTTCTTGGTCTTGTCTCGGTCTCAGCGCGCTCTGGTCTCAGGTATGTCTTGGTATCGGTTAGTGTTGTCTTGACTACAACACCACAGCTTGATATTTAAAAGAATTCACAATTCTTCCTATGAGCTTCTTTGCTGCATTGTGAGGACTAAATGCGTCCCGACAGAGCATTAATATTGTAAACTCAGACAGGATTCAGGGAACTTTTTCTTCTTCTTCTTGTTCTGAGTCTGCAGCTTTTGAACCCACTGAACTCCTCATGTTCTTATTCAGAGCGACTCCGAGCATACACGTCATGATGATGAATTACACACTAAATTAAGCAGCGGAGAAAAGGGAGTATTCAGATTCTTCAACACAGAATTAAAACAGACCTTTCCTTTGTTTTAACCTTTCTGATTAAGCTTTAGAAGTAAGATGTTATTTTCAACTCACACAAACATGTTTGTCACAAACATCAAAACATCGGGACATAACATTTTTTGGTCAGCTGAGGCTGTTTTAAACGTGCTTTACAAATTATCTTGACTTTACTAGAAAGTGACAAGAGGGAGGGATGGAGGAATAGAGAAAAAGAAATCTGAAACAAGGAAGTCAACCTTTTTTAAGAAAGGGAGCAGAGAGGAGCTGGTCTTGTAGTTAGACTCTATGTCCACTAGGTGGCAACAGCGTCTAGACTCAACATGTTTAACTGTGACTGAACAAACCAGAAAAAAGAATCAGAGAACATAATTTCAAACTTGATTTAGTTTGTCTGAGTGTGATAAAGTGATGATAACTGAACATGTGTGAAGTGAACTCATCTGTATCAGGTGCTGATGGCTAAAATAAATATTATGTGGAAGTTTAAGTACCATAAAACTTCTGTTTTTGATCTCAGGCATTATTCAGCTCAGTCTATGAAATTAACCTGCCTTACTTTAGGAGAGGTGCCAACATCACCTACCACCTGAAATCCCTGACGCCCAGCCCCCCTATGTCGGACTGTGTCGTCCCCACAACCACCGCCGTCCTCATTCATGCACGGCCTGCTTCGACCTCCACCTCAGCGGGGAGGAAGTGTGAACAGGAACAGGACGAATACAAAGGAGAAATCCTTCCTGCATATTATCCCATTCCCCCTATCCCATTTTACTTTTGTAAAATAATATGATAAAGAGTTTGGTCTTTTACCTGCTTTTCTTAAAGCGTGTTGAGATAATATTTGTTCTGAATTAGTGCTATACAAATAATGTTTGATCGATTGAACATAAGATGGCCTTTTTTTATTTAGAAAATGAAACTTGGCACTGATTCTAGAGCTCCTCTCTGATTGGGTGCACAGCAATTGTAAATTTCACACCTGAAAGAAAATTTCACTATAAACCAAATATCGATAAACAACTTAAATAACGAATCACTAATTTATTTTTTTTAAATGTATTCATTCTGCTAAACAAATAGTCAGTTTGAAACCGCAGTTAGAGAGCCAGATATGCTGCTTGCCAACAAACAACGCCCCAGGCCAGTAGGGGGCAACCGAGGGCCGACAAACTTTGAACCACAGCAGTGGCTCAAAATGTGCAAATTTCGCAATGACAGTAGAATACCTCCCTAAAGGGGGCCCCATCTGACAGCACTCCCTCTCCTTTGAAAACCAACCTTTGTCAATGAAAGTCACTGAGGGAAAATGGAAAAGGAATTATCTGTCTGGGAGGAAGAGGATGAAGTGTCGGGACACTGTCAGACATAAAGGTGATGAAGGTGGGTTGAGGGGCCCCCAATGAACTTGTGCCTCTAGGGCCCCAACAAACTCTAGAATCGCCACTGCAAGGTAGCTAACATATTTCTCTGTCATTGCTTACAGTTTTTTTTTTGGCATCTTTTGACCCTTTTCCCTCCATTGTTAATCTCTAAGTGCTCCTTTTCCCACCGTAAACCGAGCCGGACTTCTTTCCGCGGATTGATATGATTAAAGTTAATCAGCTGCGTCCCTAGCAACAGCTTGACTTTCCTCTCTTGACGAGAGCGGACCGTTGCTATGGGTAACTGGCTAATCAGAATGAAGCATTCAACAATTAAAAGCTCAGTTTGGAGAACAACTCCACTTTATTTTGAAACTTATTACCGGAAGTCACACCCCCGTCCCCCTCCCTCTCTCTTTGCGCCGTACCTCCCGCTGCTCCTCCATCCATTCATCCTCCCCCCCCTCCTCACTCTCTCCTTCACTCCGCCGCTGTGCACCGCTGTATCCGGCTGCCCTCACCTCCTCCCCGGCGTCCTTCACTGGAGATCCCCGCTGTTGGTCCTACTTCTCCGCGGAGCCCCACGGAAAAAAATGAGCCCCCGGTCCCGGAGCTGGCTGTGGGTCTGGTCGTGCCTGCAGCTGCTGAGCCTCGGAGTTCTTCCGACCCGGGCTCTGGAGCTGGAGGAGCTGTTCGAGTTCGGAGAAGAAGCCGGAGACCAGCTGCTGCCCCCCGGCTCGGACTCCACCGCCGAGCTGCCCCTCAACGGGACCCTCTTCTTCTTCGGAGAAACCTTCGACAAAGTTTACGTGAGTTTGAAACCCAGCTTAAAGCATGTTTACTGTAGGTTAAAAGGACATGAAGTTCATTCATAAAAGTTAGAAAAGGTGTAAAAGAATCCATTTAGACCTTAGGTAAAATGAGTACAAACTGAAGCTGGCTTTGGCTGCAAAAAAATAAAATAACAAAGTGAATAAATAAATTTATCGGACACTTTGATTCTGCGTGGCTCAGAGTTTCAAGACAGAAAAAATGCATGAACTCATTAATTCAGAAGATAAAGCAAACCAACTTAAAATGACTGAAATACAAACGAGGCTCCTCATTTATTTCTCTCCAGATGTTTAAAGGTGCTCTATGTAGATTAAAGGTGAGATTTGATAGTGAAATTTGAAAGCTGGAGAAGTGAAATAATTCTTTGCTATATTTTGTGAACTGAATACACAGACTTTGTTCAAAGGAAAAATGTGTCCCTGGACGCTGTTTGGAGTTTAAAAAGAAACTACCAGAGAGTGACGGTTTCACTGTTGCGGGCCCCCCATCATAACTTCTCACATAGCATTTTATCTTCAAACAGTGTTACAGGGACCACATTGTCCTCTGAGGACAGTTTGTGTATAAAGTAATGAACATACCACAGAATCTTTACACTTCTCCGACTTTCATATTCTCTACCAAAACTAAATAGTGCACCTTTAATGTAAGTTTTTCCATCAGTTAGTAACAACGACCATTAAATAAACGTGTAAAGATGTTTCTCAGTGGCTCTTTAGGGCTCACAAATCTTTGTAAAACTTTACTCTTTATATTGCAACACAAAGCTTATAAAACCATCACTTGACTTTTAGAGCAGCCTCTTGATGATTAAAATTAAAACATCACTCTTTAAATTTGAGCCCGACCGATTAATCAGCCAGCCGATAATATCAGCCAATATTAGCACATAGCGTCACTATCGTTATTGCTTAATTTGATCTCCGAGATTACGAGATTTACGAGATTTAATCACCAGTTAAATAGCATTTCATTGAGTTTCATTGTATTACACTAGTAGTTCTGTTTCACCAGCAGAGGGCGCTATATGGATTACATTATTGCCCTCCAGAGTGTTGAGCGGTGATGCATGTACATGCAGTTTCTTTCCACCTGAGTGACCATCTTGTCTTCATTATAAATCTTTTCCACAAGTGTTTGATAACTGAGGGATCAACTCAATAAATGTGTTTATCTACATCTATTGCTACAGGCGAAGATAGCTCTAAGAAAGATATCGGCCGTCATATCGGTATCTAATTTTTTTTATCGATATCAGTATCGAAACCCCCAAAATCTCCCATATCGGTCGGACCCTATACTTTAAATGTTATGTGCTTACCTTGATAAACAATTTCAACTCTCAGGTGTTGCTATGCCCTGTTGTTTACGAACAAACACCTAGCTGTGGGAGTGTCACCCACCTGGGGGAGGGGCTGCTGCCCTTTGTGATGTCATGAAGGCAAAATCTCTAAACGACCTGTTTGAGCACACATTTTCTGAAAAGTGGAGCAGGCAGAAGACGGAGAGGATGGACTTTTCTCATCATTGGGGGGTTTGTAGACAGACTAGGGACACATGTTAGAGTTAGAGGAACATGGGGAAGTATGTTTTACAGAATATGTGACCTTTTATTTCCACGCTCACCTGGCTGTACTGAGAAAAGTAAAATCTCATCCTGGCTTTTCTGCCTCTGATACATGAAACTGCGGTCTAACATGAATATTTACACTGCAACACAGTAGAAAAAACAATCCCATGATTGATGAAATAATAGTTGTATAACAGAGCTGTTTGTGCTTGGGACGTCTGGGCTCCCCTGAGTGGGGTCAGAGGTCAAACAAAGGTTGGGAACTTCTGCTCTAACGTTTCAGAAACATTTGTCTTTGTTTGATGGGAATGTGGCGTCGAGTCAAGTCGTGTAAATCGAATGTTTTGGTAACTTTGTCGTCTTCATTCCTTTTCTCGCTCACGGTGCTTTTTGTGACGATCTCTTTGTGATTATTGATCCAGGTGGTCTGATTGGTCTGTTCAGGATCCACATTCACTCACTGTGTTTGTTTCTGTTTGTTTGTTCACACCTGATCAGGTTTTCTCTCCAGTCACTCCAGTGACACCTCCTTCACTGTGATTAGAGGCAAAGCAAATACTCATGGCTCCATTAGGCCAACACACAGAGAAGATTCATCACTTTTGCATTTTTTCTCAACTTGAAGTAGTCGTGTGTTTTTCTGAATCAGCATTTAGGTTCTCCTGTAGTCAGGGACGGGAACAGGAGTTCTTTTTCTCCAGGTGACTGATATGTTGGGGTGCTTTGATCAGTCGATTTTCATGAATTCATAGTTACCTTTAAGTTCCTTTTTTTCCAAACAAAAGCAGATATTTGTGAGGAGGCTTAACAGGGACTAGACAGATTTGTGATGGGGCTATAGCGCCCCCTAGCCCCAGTGTAGCGCCGTGCTTGCCTGTAGTGAACTAGAGATAGTCCACGGAGCCTCATTCAAAAAGCAAGCGTTTTAGAAAAAACAATACAGCCAATGAAGTGGTGAAGTATCTGAAGTGTTGAATATTTGGGGGGTTGTGTTCAAGTAATACACTCTGATGTGTCCTCAGTCTAACTCACAGAGGCAAACATTTGTTTTACTTTTCGCCTTCAAACTTTAACTTGTCAGGTGTCTTGATTTTTCCTTTAAAATACGCTGCACAGGGCGCTGGTGGCGCAGTGGATTGTGCGCGCGCCCCATGTATGGTCCTCCAAGCAGTAATCCCACCTGTGGCTCCTTTACCGCATGTCGTTCCCTACTCTCTCTCTCCCTGATTTCCAGCTCTGTCCACTGTCCTATCTCTCCATTAAAGGCACAAAAAATAAAAAACGCTGCACCAATGTATCAGTTGGCCGTCCATAGCCACCGGGTTGACAGACTCTTTATGCAAATAATATGGCGTGCACTGATGTCTGTCGTGTTCGAGCAGCGTCCTCCAGTGTGGAAAGATGAAGTAGTCAGAAAACGAGAAAAGAACTCTACAAGCTCAAGTCCATTTACCGATTACCAAAACAAAGGTACTCCTGCAGATGTCCATGTTTCCCGTCTCACTTGTTGCCAACTCGCCAATGAGACGTGGTTAACTCGGGTGTGACGTCATTCCGATGCATTAACTGATCTTAGTGCTTCAGGAGACTCTCGTTCTGCTTTGAGCTCTCTGACTTCTTCTCACGCTTCACTTCTTGTGGTAAACAGAACTCGTCGACTTCTTTCTGTTTTTGAGCTCTTTCATGTTGTAACATCTTGAATTTAAATTCAGCGAGCATGTCTCTGATTGGTGTGTTTGATAAGTGAATCATCTCGTCAGCCTCTCTCTCTCTCTGTTTGTGTTTGTTTACACCTGATAAGCTTTTCTATTGGCTCTTAATCACCTCGCACATATACAAAAAACAGATTCTTCCCTGCTCTCTTTGTTTGCCCTGCGGCCGTGTCTGCATCTTTGGTTTCAGATCCACATCAGTCCTGCAGGGTTCTTCTGACTGCAGTAAGTCTGACCAGCACACTTAAAAAAAAAAAACTCAGATGAAGCCGATGCTGAATTGTAAAATCCTGCAGTTCCTGGAGTGTCCACTAGAGGCTGGCTGCAGAAGCACAGGAAGTCACATACACACCCATTCTAAAAAGCCTGTTTTTACAGCAGAGATGAACATGTTTACAGCCTGGTTCAAAAAACCAAATAGGTGTGATTAGCTCATGTCTGGATGGACACACACTGTACGGGGGGTGAATGTTTTGATGACTCATCAGTTTTGATTTGATGAAGGATAAGAGTTATTCACAATAAGGCGTGTAGCTGACCTGATTGACAGGTGGGCGCGGTGTAACGGTTTGTCAGGAGGTTTAAAACCCGCCTCAGCTCCAGCTCTCAGCCTGTCGTTAGGTTGACTGAAAGTTAGACTGAGACAGCATTTCCAGCATGGAGACCGCCATCGATGGGACTCCAGCGCCCCCTGCAGGAACACTCAGACTTCGTACATTAATATTTATAGTCTGTGGTAACAAGATAAGTCCTACATTTTTGATCAGTAGACTCTCATTACTCGTCTTGAACTAAACTCTTGGTTTCAAAAAGTCTCAAAGTATCGTTTTGAAATCTTTGACAGCTTTATTTTGCATGCAGAGTTTTTTAACTTTAAAAACAACTTCAAGCTGTCGGATAAAGTTAGAGGAGCAGGAGTATAAATTGAAGTAGCAGAGGGAAAGTAGAAGAACCTTAAATCTGTCCTGTAGTTCCTCATTAGACACACTTATGTCAGAAAAGAGGCGGAGCTTACTGTTTGTCTGGAGGTGTTTGACTCTCTGTGAATCAGTGAACACAGGCTGGAATGTGAGTCAATTAAAGACCTTTCACCGGGCGGACACACACACACACACACACACACACACTGCATTCCTCAGGTCATGTGACAGCTAATCCAGATTGGAGCGTCCACATTTGGTTCTAAACTCTGACCAATAAGATGGGATCCTGTTTTTAGATAAAGGTTAATTATCTTTGGTTGGTGTAAGGAGTCAGAGTTGTTGTGTAACTTCGCTTTACAAAGTGGGCAATTTGGGCAGCTACCTGCCTCAGGCTTCAGCCCCCCTCCCCCCAAAGACCACCTGGGGGTAGATTATCTCCTCAGGTGGGTCATGTTTCGTAGGGCTTTCCTGTGACCAAATCCACTTTAAGACTTAAATGATTTTGTATCTGCACCTTTGAATATGTACCAACTGACTGATCCACGCAGAAAGTTTAACGTTGACGTCCTGTTGGTGTCTGTGTGACCTGGAGGTTGGGGGGGGGGGTGCATGTACAGAGATTTAAGGTGGTGGGGGGTCATGTCTGCAGACAATGGAGGCCCTACAAGGTTTATCCTGTGGCCCCTTTAAAGACTAATCCTGCCACATCTTTGAGTTTCATTCTGAGACGTTTCTCACAGATCCTGATGTGAAGCTTCTCACATTACCAATATGACGGCTGATATCTGAAAATGTAGAGCTGGGTTGAAAATAAAAAGTTTCTGCGTTGATGTTGGACCAGTTTCTTAAAGATAAAACTCATTAGTCAAACCAACTGGACTGTGGGGGTCAAACGTGCTTGGTCACGGTATGGATGGCCTAGTGTGAGTTAACACACCTTGATAATGCTGTTGGGGGTTGATTTACTCCTTCATGTAAACATCATTATCCAAACTGGCGTTCTGAGCATGCTCCACAGTTCCCTGACTTGGAAGTCAAACAGAAGTGTAAGCTGAAGGACCAACAGGGTGCACAGCCACCTATGCTCTCAGGTGTAGGAACATGCAATGAAAAAATAGTGAGGGGGTTGAATATATTGACCAGGTGTGGGGTAAAAAATTTATTCACTCGAATATCGGGATTTTTAAAAAATCGATTGGTTTTCCTGGGATCAATAATCGTGAAGTCGTATCTGTTTACAGACAAACAGCCGATGTGAGCTGAAAGAGAAAAATAGCAGACAGGGCATGCATTCAGGTTCTATCTCTGATCACCTGCAGAGCCTATGTCAGATGCAAGGACTGTAAATATTTAAGTACAAAGTCTGAGTGGCATCACCCGTCTGTTCCTGCAGGGGGCGCTGGAGTCCCATCGATGGCGGTCTCCATGCTGGAAATGCTGTCTCAGTCTAACTTTCAGTCAACCTAACGACAGGCTGAGAGCTGGAGCTGAGGCGGGTCTATTTGGTTTTTTGAACCAGGCTGTAAACATGTTCATCTCTGCTGTAAAAACAGGCTTTTTAGAATGGGTGTGCATGTGACTTCCTGTGCTTCTGCAGCCAGCCTCTAGTGGACACTCGAGGAACTGCAGGCATTTAAACTTCAGCATTGGCCACATTTTTCAGCACCGGAGGTTACCGATTGGTCGCCACTTGCTAGATTGTCCACGACAAACTTCACAGCGCTTCTCAGCTGAGCGGGGAAGAAATCAACGCATTAAATGTTAAATTCCGATTTGTTGTGTAGTTACCCCTAAGTAGGAAACGGTGAAATACATTTATATCCTCTCTAAAGTCTGCAAAACGCTTTACTTTGAAAAGTAATTTCCTCAAGTTGCTGGACACGGTGAAACATCAACACCTCGAGTGTTTCCTCTCTTTTGTCTCAGTCACTTCACCATTTGCCCCTCCTCTGTTAAAACAACAGGGCTGCAGACCACACAGCGCACTCGGGGTCTCTACAGGAAGCTGTTGGGACATGATGAACGTCTCGCTCCGGTCACCTCCAAGGTTTCAGGCGCTGCAGGCGGGACTTGTGTAACTCTGAGCGGATGTGTACATTAAATTTGTTGTTGGAGGATAAATCAGTGAAACAGCGTTCACCCCGGGTTGTGTTCACACACAGCACAGGAAATATACGGAGGCTCGCCGTCCTGTTGGTTTTACCCCACAAGCTGCAACGCTGTTTGGTCTCTCTTAACAATTTGGTCCACAGAGCGACCCCAATATCACGCTTTCCAGACAGTACAGGGGCCTGAAAGTTTAATAAAATGAGCCTTCTGTGGATTTGGTCGATAGGCTTCTGTGCAACCTCATTTTTAATAAAACCAACACGTTATCAAATGTAAACACAATCAGCTACACAAGAACTTGTGTAAAACAAAGTCTTAAATCAGCAACTTTTTAAATCAGGTTCTTTCTGATCTGACTAAGATCTACAGCTAGTGCTCAGTGTTGTGTTCAGTATTCTTTGGTCTGTGCTGTAGACACTTTATGGGTTTTAAATTGATTGCAACCCATGTGTGGAATAGCAATTTGAAAATGGTCAACAGATTAGTTTGATTGTCAGTTTCTGACAACATTACAGAAAGGATCCCTGCAGAGAGAGAACTTTTAATAAAAGCTGTTACATCACTCTCTACAAACACACCGCACTCCATTGATAAAAACTGTGATTTTACCAAACAGAACACAGGAGCTGCTGGTTACCTTTTTAATGATATCACAAGTAGCACAAATATGAAGTTGGATCTGAACCATTCCAAACACAAAATCTACACAATGCAGGTTGAAGGTCCAATCAGTGAGATGTGTAGTGAGTGAAATGATAAAGTGACCTTACTATCTGATCAGACATTAAGGAAACATGCTATGTTGAAGTGCTGGCTTCTCTGACAACAATGCAGCAGCCAGTATGTCCTCCTTCTAACTTTAGATTCTGCTCCTGAATGCTCTGGATTTGTTTGGACCAGAGAAGGTAGGCGGTTTTAAGGCGACCCCCCCCTACACGGCCGTTTTGGACGCCCCTCGGTTTTCCAGATATGAGAGCAGTTATCAGGTCAAACCAACAGGTGTTGCAGCGATGGAAGCGGTCAAGAGAAGTGGTTCAGATAGAAGTGATTGTAACCGACCTAAAAAGCCTCTGCATGTTTCTAATAAGCTCCACGAGCAGAAACGTGCTCAAACTAGGATCAATATTGGAGATGCTTTTGAAAAATGGAGAGAGGTTAGAACACAGAAAGGTTTACAGACCCATGCAGAGCTGGATAAACACTGAAGCTTCAGAGTCCACCACATGGTGACCTGTGTGAGCATGGACTCTAGAGAGGAGGGGGGGGGAGACAGCTCTCTCTAATGTTTTGAATTTAAACTGCAGTACACATTTTAAACACTAGGGGTCACAGTTACATATTACTTCTTTAATACAAGCATCTAATTTTTCGGAGGTACAACAATAATGAAAGTTGACTTTCTGCCTCCCGTGAGGAGGAGTCTCTCTATCTTTCTTTCATCTTTGGGATCGTCGATGTAGATTTTTCAGAAAAAAATGTGGGACTGACAGCTGTCATTGTTCAGGCTCCTCTGTGGGATTTTCCCACAGAGTGAAGCTTTAATTGGTTGCCTTGAGTCTTCAGTCCATAAGGGACCCACCCCCCTCTTTTAAGTGCCTCCAACAGCCCCCCAAAGTAAGTGGCATCCTGTTGCTCTGTGCCTGCTCAGTAATTATCAGAACTACAGAAATACTCCTCAAGCTTTTCCCTCTTGTATCTAAAGTGACGTCAGTTTTGGAAACGCAGCCGAGCCGATTGTAACATTAAATCCTCTGGCTCGTCTCCAGCTGAAGCTTCTGCTGCTGCTGCAGAGTTTTTTTTTTCTTCCGGTCGTCCTCAGCAGGAAGCGGAGAGTCCTCTCAGGGTTGGCACATCTGGAATGTATAGATTCAAGACATCTGTCCTCCAAAACCAGATGGCAGCGCTCAGGGTGTTTCCTCCCCGAACGTTCTCACACTGATAACGATGATCTCAGGGGTCGGACATGTGTGATGCAAGAGCCCCGCTGCTGCTGCTGCTGCTGCTGCAGGTCCTCAGACAGAACATGTATTATTACACAAATATGCAGCAGGGAACACGTAGACCTCACAAAACCTCCACTGTACTTCAGACTGTTCCTGCACACAAGAGGAGGAAGGACGCACAGGCAAAATTCATTTGACTTCTGAGTTTAGAGTCAAAGAAAGAAAGAAAAACGGCAAGCGCTCAGAAAGAAGACGGTGGCTGTCCCGCGTCTGAAAGCTTTTTGCTAACCGCCATTAGATAACAAAAGAAGAAGAATGCATCAGAGTCAATAAAAAGCTAGATAAAGACATCATTGTTCAAAGCATAAAGTGTTTGATAACATGTTTAAGTCTCCGTCGAACTGTTCTTCAGATTCAAATCAATAAAAAACATGCAAAAATATATATATATGTTTAGATTTCTGTCTGTAAAATAAGGTGTCATCTGCATACGGTTTGATATGTTCGGAGGTTTCACAACTGTAGCGCGAGAGACTGTAGAGATGCAAAGAAACTTATTTAGAATTTCTTAACTTAAGGAACAATATAATTTACTTAAAAATCCTATAGAAGATAGTTTTGTACTTCTTAAGTTTAAGTAACCAAGACGGCATTGCTAAATCTGTTAGCCCATTAATTGCAATTTCCATTATGTGTTGGCATCAAACTAAATACAACTAAGATGTACATCCCAGTCCGCCCATCACTGGCAATAACTCCAGTGATGTTGGAATAGTAATTTTATTGCATATTATAACAAAAAAAGGGAAGAACTCTCGGTCGGTCTTCCGGGCACATCCAACTCGGAGGAGACCCGGGTAGACCCTCGCTGGAGGGATTATATTACTCATACACACACACGGCGCTGCCCTCCCCGGCTGGCTCAGCTGATCCCATCTCTCCTCTGTAACGCCTTAGTTACGATCTCTGAAGGGGGGGTCACTTTGTCCCCCCATTACATCGCTGCGACATTCAGATGAAGGCGAACATCGCAGCCTGAAACGGCGGTCTGAACACGGCTACAGATGCGTCAGTATAAATTCAGGATTAATTTTAACGGAGACAAAATTCTTGATTTCGTTTACAGCGCTCATCTGTAATTAATCGACCTCGTCAACATAGAGACGCAACAGTTCAAGAGCAAGATGTAATCTGTAATCCAGTTTGAATCAAACCTCTGCTGGGATCAAGAGGATCCTGAAATCAAAGTCCTCTTAAACTTATTCTCAGACGCTTAAACACACACTGGATTACCCCATGTTATCTGATTTTTAGGTATTCTTTTTCTTTTGAACAACCTGCTCTCAGAATTTCATCCAATCTGACGGCTTTAATCTCATCAGATTATTTTTTTAAAGAAACGGTCCCGGCAGATAAAAAACAACAAACATATGATGTTACCACAAAGAGAAGCGTAATCGTCGACCCGAGCAGAGGAGATGCAGGTCTGTCACAGATCTTAAAAGCATTCTGCAGCAGATTTCAAAGGTCAGAGCTGCAAACAGGAAGAGAAGTAAATACGAGAGATGAGAGAGGAGATGAAATAGGAGGAGCGGCGTCTTGCTTGGCTGACTCTGCAGAGACTTCCTCCAGAGAGACGCATGAATGACAGCAGCAGCATGAGGGCGAGAGGCCGGACGCTCCCAGCAGGTTTTCTGACTTTAGAGGAGACGCCTGCAGAGATGAAGACCCTCCAGCTTCAACCGCAGAGCACACAGGGGGTCTATTGTCTGAGCAGAACGAGCTAACGGCCAACGACTCCCCCCTTCAAACTCAAGTGGTCATCCTTCTTCCTCACATGCACCAAACTCCTGAAAGATTCCTGAATCCCGACATTCAAACAACCAAATTTTTTACTCGAACTTTACCCAGAATTTTTCCTGCCAGCCTTTTAGTAAATTTCCTGGGTGAGATCAGGGTGATGTGAGAACTCAGCGAGGAATATTAAGAATATTTAACACAAGCGAGAGTATGGGGGTGATGATGTTTGTATCCTGCGACCGGCGATCTTCATGCACATAGTTTGGCTGCTTTGTTATCTTCGCCTGTTGTTCTCTTCTGCTCTTTTGTTGATACCGTAAATACGGCAAATTACCGTTACGCATTGATATCAAGGTGTTGATATTACGCCATCACTGATTTAAGATGTGATGCAACTGTGCCTAGTTAGGAAGTACGTCTGAAAAGGGCCTTTTATCCCTCGATGGCTGTCTCAGTCTAAATCCACATCGTGTTTCTGCGGTGAGAAAGCACAGCAGGAGCTTCACATACACACACTGTCAGACGTGCACACACACACAGCGCTGCTCCTCCTGGTGGCTCTGCTAAAACTGCCTCTGTTACGACCTCTGAAGACAGTACAGAGGGGGGATGACTTTGTCCCCCCATCATGCCTCCATGGCTTTCAGATTGAATTTGAACGACACAGAGGTGTAAGTATGGCGGCTTGAAACAGCGGTCTGATCAGGTCCTGAAGAGGAGGAGGTTTCATCTGTGTGTGGGGACGTCTCTGCACTGAACAGCTGTCTCGTTTCTACCGGCTGACGGCAGAAGTTCTCATGCTGAGATAACGTTGAGTAACTGTAACATATACAGTTTATGTCCGAAGCTGCTGATGTGTTCCAGGCACGAGGCCAAACGTCTGTTCTGCTCACCCCCTTCCCCCCTCCCCCACCCTCAGATAACTGCATGTTTAACAAATATAGACGATAAAGCTCAGAGTAACTTTGTGTTTTACCCAGATTGCACATATATGGACATCTTTTGGTGTCTTCATAAGTACAAACAGTTCTGGAGTCGCAGCAGTGAACCAGGCTGTCATGGCTGCAAAGTGCATCCTCTCAAAGTCGTTCTTTTTGTCCCTGACAGGCTCACGTTGTTATTCCAAGTGTCTGACAACATTACAGAAAGGATCCCTGCAGAGACAGAGGAAGATGCTTTTTTTTAAAACCACAAACAGCTGTTACATCTCTCTCTGCAAACACACCCGACTCCACTGACAAAAAGAGGGATTTAAGCTACAGGAACACGGGAGCTGCTCGTCTACTTCTGAATCAATCCGTTTGTTTGTTTGTTACCCAAATGCTTTGTTGGATTCAAATTAACCCTTTCAAACACTGGTTCTCAACTGGTCTAGTCTAAGCACACCACCAAGTCCTTGATGAAAATTGTGACCCAAATTTCTGATATTTTTCAGATTTATTGCAATTCAGACCCAATGTAGTACGAAACGTGAAGGAACAAAACCAACATGTTTTAAGAGCGCTTCATAGAGTTTTTGACACTTTTTTTTCTTCCCCCAGTCACATGTTTGCAAACCACTTAAAACAGCACAGCGACCCACTTTTGGGTCCCAACCCACCAGTTGACAACCACTGCTTTAAAACACATTGAGGTCGAGGTAGACCAGCAGTTCTCGTATTCTGCCTTGTCAAATTGCTGTTTTTATCGATGGAGTCTGGTGGCTTTGAAGAAAGCGACGTAATGGCGGCCCAGGGCTGAAAAAAAAAGGGCATCTCAACAAACGGTTTCATTTCCAACACAATAAATACGATACTCAGAGAGAAGGAGTTGCTGGTTTACCGCTCGGCCTGATTTGTTAGTTTTTGTTACAAAATGTGTTGAATTGAAACTCTAAAATTACACAACTGATCGAGGCTACGCTTTACGTGTTTATCTCCTCATCAGAGACATCGCACACACACGACACCATCAGAGTCTGCAGCCTGAGCGTGTGTGTGTGTGTGTTTACTGTCTTGGCGTGGTCGTGGCGGCGGCCCTCCTGTATAAGACACAGCCTGACTGAAGCAGAGGTCGTGGGTGTCGGCTGCATGGCATCAACCTTTCACATTAATGAGATCACAATCAGCTTCTTATCAGCTCTTTTGTGCTTTTCACACCGACACTCGACTCCTCTTCGTTAAATCTTAAGGTGTCAACAAACATCGTCCTGGTGAGCGTGACTCAACATTTGGTCGTCTGTCCGACTCTTTAGTACTGACAACAACAGTCTACATTATTAAGTTCTCCGATGTGAGGTTGTGTTTGTTTTAAGGCATCGTCTGATTTTCTTCATGATTCAAATGAAGCCAGAGATTAAACGACTTCCAGCCAACACTTCCTTTTCTGTTTTTTAAACAGTATAACTTAGTCCTTGAGGAGAAGAAAACAACTATTAAAATGTTTGTTGTTAAAATGTCGATCATTTCTGATGCTTATAGGCACGGTTTACTGGGCAAGGATTTCATCACGAGATGGAAACCTTTTATTGCATTTTGGTTTGATGATTGTGTACATGACAATGGTGTTTTTGGGTTCCTGAAAACTTTTTGAAACAACAACGACGATCTTTCTACAAATGGAGACCGTACACTCATGCTCATCAGGCTACCTGGAGCCGTTCAGTGTCCTGCCTCAGGTGCAGAGGAAACACTTCCTGCTCCCAGTTCATGGTGTTCTGGACTCAAAACGGTCACTGCGCTGTTTGTTCCATTCGCCGTGAGGGGGATTTGAGTTAATGAGGTTAAAAAGATCCCTTTCTTCCGAGTGAATGGGAAGTTATTGTGAGGAATTCCTGTGGGCTGACAAGGCGAGTCGAGCTGCACAGAAGAGTGGAGTTGTGGGAGAATCTTTAACTGGTTTTTACTGGATCTGCTCCAGTCTGGACTTAACGACCAACCCTCCTCACTCAGATATCAAGACTCTTTTTTTTTTTTTTTTTTAAACAAACAAATCATATCTTCATTCTCATCTTCTCCTTCCTCTTTTTAACTTTTTCCCTTCATGGTCACGGCTCATTGCTCGTCCAAAGGGGGCCCTCGTATAAATGAACCCGGTACCTGATAATCCAGTCAAACTACGGGAGCTCAAACTGACCAAAAGAGATACAACTCTTGGGTTTACTTTTCCTATTTTCAATTTGCTTTCCATAAAAGTTACTAAACATATAGTCATGAGCTTGAACGAGCCTCTCTCTCTCTTTGTGACAGCGCTCTAATCTTTGGTTAATAACTTAACCCCGGGAGGACCACAGACATCCGCTGAAGCTGAGGATCCTTTTTTATCCCTTGTGAATCTGTCGAGATTGTTGTTCGTATAATCCTTCTTTAATTAATTCTAAATAAAAACCATAACAATCAGAAACTCTTGTCTTATTGCAACAACATTTCTTCCCTTTGGACTTTTGGAATAATTTGATCAGTCTTAAAAACAGAAGCAGTGATTCACTGATTTGATCTTAATTGACCTAACACTATATTAGCTCGAGCAATACTAGTGACCTTTATGTTTGATAGATTTTAAGAATATGAAACATTTGAATAAACATCACAAAAAGCAAAGTAATGAAATGTCGGCTAAGGTTGTCTAAATGTTCCAAACTTTGTGACTTTTCCAAACCAGGGGTCATAAAACGATAAAATCTCTCTAGTACTGAAAAAGGTCACATATTCTGTAAAATCCTCTTCAACTTGTTCCTCTAACACTAACATTTGTCTCTAGTCTGTCTACAAACCCTCAAATGATGAGAAAAGTCCATCCTCTCCGTCTTTAGCCTGCTCCACTTTTCAGAAAATGTGTGCTCAAACAGGCCGTTTGGAGATTTTCCCTTCATGACATCACAAAGGGCAGTAGCCCCTCCCCCAGGTGGGTGACACTCCCACAGCTAGGTGTTTGTTCTGCCCTCTGAGTCTGCCTTAAACAATAGGACATGGAGCGAGAAAGCACCAAGTACACCCAAGCCCTTCCAGAGAGGGGGCGTGGTCAGACTCAGCTCATTTACATATTTAACTGAAGAAGAAGAGGAGGATATGTCACCTTTAATGAAAAACACACATCTATTTTATAAGACATTCAAAACATTTTAGATTTAAATAGTTAACTCAAATATTAAGGTCTTATGTGGTACCAAACATTGAGATTAGATTCTGAGTCGCTATTCTGGATTCGGTCTAATAATAAAAGTAATGCCAGTTGTGCTGAAAGATAAAAAAATCATCATTTGGAGTTATTGGACGTCCATTTGTGATTCTCAGGACGGTTATTCTGGTCTTGATCCATCATTAACAAACACTCATCTACCTTCTGCTCCAGATTAACACGAATGGGTTTGTGTCCATGGTCGACCCTCCGGCTGAGGAGGAGTACCTGGGGAAGATGCCCGCCAGTTTCAAAATGATGGCCGCCTTGCTGGGCGACCTGGACAACAGTGACGGACAGGGGAGGGTCTACTACAGGACGGACATCAGCCCGGACGTGCTGAATCAAGCCGCCGAACACATCAGACAAGCTTTCCCCAGAGACAACGGAGTGGACCCCAGCAGCACCTTCATTGTCACCTGGGAGAACATGGCCGCCAGAGGGACGTCTGGACGAGGGGACGGACTGGACGCGAAGGTAAGAGACGACTCCGGTTTTAAAGAAGCATATTTCATATCTCAGATCTGCACTGAAGACTGTTGAGGAGAAAACTAACATCTGTATGAGTTCTTTGTATGGTGGCAACAAAAGTTCAAAAGTGCAGAAGACAATGTTTTTGTTCTCAAAGTGTTTGAGGCCACAGGCTGCAGATTTAATGTCAGGGAATCTGCATCTAATTACCCCCGCTGGATGCTAAAATAGACCCAGACACGCCTCGTCTGCTCCTGATAAGAACAGAACAAAGATACAGAGCTAAAGCATGTAAACCTGAATAGTGTTCCTTTGTGATGGATTTTGCCAATTTTTGAGCGTGTCTTGCTGCTCAGAAAGGAACTACAAAATGTTTAAATTGCATCAGTAAAGAATGTTTTAGGTGGGGAAGTTTCCTCCTGTTCCTGTTGGAGGCTCATTACGCCGACATCAATCCTTAAACGCCTCCGTTTGCTTACTCAAACATGAGAAGTAGTTTAGGATAAAGTATCAAATGTATCTTATTTTGTTTTCTTTGGATGAACATCATGAGAGAGTTATGTAATGGACAGAAAGAACACAGCAGTAAAGCCCCTCATTCAGGACATTTCTGTCTCATTGCACCTCATTTTTCATAATGTATATATTCTGCAGCCGGTCATGCTATGGTTTCCCCTCCCTGCAGTTTACATAACTCTGACTCTTAGTCCATATGTGTTCTGTGTCCTCTTTATTGATTCCTTAAATGGGATTGGAACTATTTGAAATGTGCACATTGGTAGAAATCCTGCAATTAATTGTACAGCCTGCCATATCATAAATACCCTGCTCATGTGCAACTCAAGGACGTAAGATGGTTTGTGTGTTAGCTTCTAAATTGGCTACTAGCTGCCAAAGATGGTTACTAGCTTGCTGCAACGAACGACTTTATTCTACATCCTTGAATTAGCTGGACATCAGTTAATCAGTTGGTGGCTTACAAGCACTCCCAGTCTATAAATCCACCAGAGTGGCTACTGGCTTGGCTCGTCATTGGTTTTTGAGGCCGGTAAGTAGCATGCCAAGGCTATCAACATGTAGCATTGAAGTAGAGCCTGTTATATCAGCACTGCTGCGCCCATGTGCAACTCTTAACAGATCACTAGCTGGCTCGGTGTGGATGTAGCCTCTGCTGACCCCTGAGTGGTCTGACATTTGACCTTTATCCTGTGTAATAAGAAGCCAGCCTTTTGAGGTATTTGTTGGCCATTAAAGGCTAGCTTATCATTAACCGTGGTGACTGCTTGGAGCTCTGCAAGAGCACCCTCATACTCTGAAAAAAAACAGGGCATTCTTGAATTTAAGCTGGTGGCAAGTAGGGTAAATTATGCAGCTAATTACGAACATGCAACATATCAATAAGACTGCTTTAAAGTTCTTCTGATAAACAGCTTTGATCAGTCGGTCCACTAAACTGAGAGTAATACCCAAAGAAGCTGCATGGCCTCTAACCTCTTAAAGTTAAAGGTGGAGTCGTTTCAGCTTTTAAACACAACATTCAAACTGTGCCCCTCCTCCTGCGCTCATCACCCCCAGAAGCTCACACTCACTGCAGGACACTGTAGTGTGTACATTTACTGCTTGTACCTACACTGCTAGCTGTCGCATGCTAGCACAAGCTAACCGCCGGTGTTTGTCACCTGCCTGTCCAACAGGAAGTAGACCAACTCCACGTCCACGGGTAAAAGCCAACACAAGGTTCACCCTCATTTCAGAACGAGCTTTATCCGCTTGGTGTTTCTCCTCACTCTGATTATATTTTCTCTTCTTTGCTGCTACGTCCACGTCCGTTGTATCGCAGCCAATCACTGAACAGTATCCACTCCTAAACTCACCTGCTGCGCCGTCATTGGCTGGGGGAAATACACTCCCTGCCCAGAAACAACCAAAACAAATAAGAACAGTAAATTCCAGTCAGAGAGGACAGGGTCTCACTTTGAAGACTTTTTGCAATTATTGAAAACGTTCACCATTTGTAACAAGTTCTAGGAAGTTAATAGACTTTTGCCTCCGTGTAAATGCGATTGGCTTTTTAAGAATCATTCAAATAACTAAGAAAATACATTACATACAATACATTTTTCCTTTATCCTTTCAGAGAAACACTTTCCAGCTGGTTGTGGTGTCCATGGAGTCGTCTTCCTGCACTATCCTCCTCTACCCCAGACACCACCTGCAGTTCCTCTCCACCTCAGTAGGGGGCGAGAGTAAGCTGCTAGAGGCTGGCTTCAATGAAGGCCTCGTGACTGGATGGTTCTGGAAAACCAAACAGGGAGATTACTTCCAGATCACCACCGAAGAAGAGAGCTCCATCAGGGATCTCACAGAGTAAGAATCTGGTGTCATTATTTTACATCAGCTATGAAAGAGTTTATACTTTTACTTTAAAGCAAGCGTAACATTTCTTTTTAACGAGTCAGATTTTCCCTCTTTCCTTTACCCAACCAGGAAGACGACCTCGGGACAGTTCGGAGTCTGGGTGTACGAGATTGGCTCCTCTCCAATCTTTTTATCCATCACTCCTGGAATGGTCTCCGGCCCGCCTGAGGATGAGGACGCCATCCCACCTGCTGGAACCGAGCTGCCAAGGCAACACGCCGGGGACTACTCAACCTACAGACCTGAGAACCGACCCAGATACCCAGAATTAGAGGTCACCACGCCCGGGTACATCGAATCGGAGACAGAAGAGCCAGATTACGGAGAACCAGACCAGTACGAGCCAGAATACGCCGTTTCTGAATCTGTCACACCAGCATTCATCAACCCTGAGAGGGCTCAACCGAGGTACCCCGGCCAAACTGAGCCAAGACACCCCGACCAAACCAAGATTGGATACCCCGATCATAGATACACACCAGTCCAGCCCAGATACCCTGACCCTGTTCCAGCCGAACCAAGATACACCAACCCAGAACCAGTCCAACCAGTACCACCATATTCCCGGTCCCACCAGCCCCAGATCGTCGTGGTAGATGAAGACGAAGATCTGAACGTTAATGGTAAATAGGAAATTATTAAACTATTCACAGATTGGAGTCTAGCTTGTTCCTCAAGTTTTGAAGTGGTATTTCCTTTGACCTCATGCTGATAGGTTCTTCCTGTGGCTGTTTTTTCTCTTACAGTATTTGCGTACAATTTGGAGACATGTGCACACAACAGGCACAAGTGCTCGGCCTTTGCTGACTGTCGGGATTACAGCAACGGGTACTGCTGCCACTGTCGCCCTGGCTTTTACGGCAACGGGAAAGACTGTGTTGCTGAAGGTGAGAACCATTTCTCATGTTACTCAAACTCTTCGAGTTCCGATGCTAGGTTTCTTAAAATGTAATTAACGGACACAACAGGGGTAAAGACAGATCTAGCTATAGACTGTAGTAAACAAGGAAGTAGTATCGTCACCCAGTAAATCCTGAAGTGAAGTTTTGAAGACCAACGATTGCGGTCGCCATCTTGGAAACCGTCACCGTCTAGTAACAGACAAGAGCCACAAGGCATCCGTCTGGAAACCTTATAAGCCACGTCCCCTAATTATACAGAACCCTTAGCCCAATAAAATCAGAAGGGATGAGTAATAAAAAACAATTGCCCACGGTGTAATCGTTGTCTTGTGTTTAGCAGCTTTACCGGCTGCAGAAAGTCGTCCAACCCGATATCTCAGGTTTGTATACAAATGAATAAATAAATCCATCTGACCCCAAAATGTTGTCCCCTACCTTGCAGACCTTCAAGTTAGCCTCACAAGTTTGGAACCTTACAAACCTATCTCAGCTACTATGCAGCTGGTAAGCCAGGGTCTGTAGTCGTCATGGTAACAGTTGAATACACAAACACATACTCCACATGCTAACAGTTAGCTAACAACTGGCTGTAGACGCTAGCAGACTTATATATGCCCAAAATCCAGTCATATTACTGAACCTGGTCAGTCGACGTGGTTTTTGGGCTTCTCACAGCAGCTTCACCGCCCTCTGCTTGTCAACAAGTTCACGTCGTTGAAGGCGATGGAGGCGTAACCAAACCAAATTCCTACAAATTCCTACACATTGTTGCTTTAACTATGCTCTTCCCCTTCAGTTGACACTATTGAACTTGTAATCATGTGACGCTGAACATCACTGGATGTTAAAGGAAAATACTATAGTTTTAAAACCTTTGTTCCATTTCATCTTATTGTCTTAATGACTAAAAGTTTCAAAACGTTTTTAATTATGTCCTTAATTTCCAGGAAAACCACAGCGAATGAACGGAAAAGTGAATGGTCGAGTGTTTGTTGGGAACTCTGCTTTGCCAATCGAGCTCAATAACAACGACCTGCACTCGTACGTGGTCGCCAATGACGGACGAGCCTACGTGGCCATTAGCAACATCCCCAAGAGCCTGGGCCCATCCCTGCAGCTGCTGTCCTCGCTGGGCGGAGTCATCGGCTGGGCCTTCGCTCTGGAGCAGCCCGGCTACCAGAACGGCTTCAGTCTCGTTGGTGAGCGTTTTAGTCTTTGTTAAAAGTTGTGTCGGAAGCGTCTGTTCAGCTTCAAAGACGGTGACCAAATTCACATTGCAGCCATTTTTCTCTGAGGTCACACTCAAGGTGGGAGGCTTTAATGTAATGGGGGGGGGGGGGGGGGGGGTTGTCTGCTCTGAGATTGTAAAAATTAGATTTGAACATTCGCCTGTCATGGTGTGTGGTTAAACGTTGTGGAACCTCTCTCAGACACTCACATGTTTTCTCACACTCCCCTGAAGGCGGCGTGTTTACGAGACAGGCCGAGGTGATCTTCTATCCGGGGAACGAGCGTCTGAACATCAAGCAGCAGTTTAAAGGAATCGACGAGCACGACCACCTGGTGGTGAGCACCGAGCTGGAGGGTCGTCTGCCCGCCATCCCACTGGGATCCTCGGTCCAGATCAACCCGTACAAAGAGATCTACCAGTACGACCGAAACTGTAAGAACACGTTCTAATGGAGAACAGATAGATGAGGAAATGTAAAAGAACTCATGGTCATACTTGATGTCATTCTCTCTCAGTGATCACTTCCTCCTCAAACCGTGACTACACCATCTCCTCCCCCGACGGCTCCTCCCAGACCAGTAGCTACCAATGGCGTCAGACAGTCACCTTCGAGAGCTGCCAGCACGACGAGGCCACCAGGGAGGTGCCGTCCACCCAGCAGCTCAGCGTGGACCAGATCTTCGTGATGTTCGACACTGAAAATGACCTGATCCGCTACGCCATGAGCAACAAGATCGGCTCCGTCCACAGTGAGTGCTGACGTCTAACAAAGTTAGAATAAAATGCAAAATTTGATTTTTAAGAAGGTACCAAGAGAGAATTACCGTAATAAGCGTTAAACTGATTTTATGAAATACAGAAAGAAAAAAAAATCAAATATAGCGTTGTGTATGTTATCTTGAAATTCTAATATGTCGTTAATATGACCATAATGTTGAAAAACAATGTTGATGCAATCTCTGTTATTCCACGTGGCAAACTATTTAACTTAATCATTTTGATTAAAACAGATTCTTACATTATCGCAATGGGACGCTAAATCTGTTAGCCTGCTAATGGAAATTTCCTTCATGTGTTAGCATCAAGCTAACAAACTTAGATGTACAACTCGGTTCATCTGTGAGAAAACGAGTCCCTGGCATGGATTAGAATTTCATGATAATTTTTGACAGAACGTCGCTGGTACCCTAGTGGTAAGAGGCCTTGGTCCAGGACCCATGGCTCCTTTCCTCATTTCATCCAGCCCTGTGTCTTCAGGTTGATGAGAGTGTGTGTTCACACATCAGGAGAGCGACGGTTGACAACATGTCACACTTTGTTCACGGGGTCCTAAAAGAGACATCCGTGTCTCGTGGTCGTCTGTCAGGGTCACTCAGAGTAAAAAAGTGTGTGTTATTAATCAGAGGAATGCAGCGCAGCACGCCTCCGACAGTTTAGTGCCCCGGCCGGCAGTGTTTTGCAGTTGAACATCAGAGGAAGATAAACAGTAATCTGAGCCCGGCTGTATTTCCTCAGCTGCAATCAGAGAGGCTGTGATCGTGTTGGCAGGGAGTGAAGGTCAATGAGATACCATCATCCACTCCACAGCGGGGAGGGGAGGGGAGCGGGGGAGGGGCACCAGGAAGACCTTTTTGACTAGAAAGAGGGGGTTAAAGGTAAAAAGGGCAGGTGGGGGCTGTTGATGGGATGCTCCGGGGTTCGGTTACACAAACAAACATGAAAGCGGAACATCTGGGTCCGGGTTCCCGCGAGGAAAGCCTTCAAACTTGAGCTCCAACACCCAGCTGCATGATGGGAAAAAGACGACAACAGCCCTTCTCAGACTGCTCAACTGTCGATACGTCTCTGTACGTTCGTATTGATTCTGTGACGGCTTCACTGAAACCGCCAAATACAGTCGCCTTCAAAGAAAATGTGAACTATGACAAACATTCCACTCACACGACCAACTGAGGGATGAAATATGTGAAAAACACCATTCTCAAATGGAAGCTCTCTCTGTAACAGGTTGTTTTTTTAATGTCTCTCACAGGCAGCCTTCCAGAGCAGAACCCGTGTTTCACTGGCAGACACGGCTGTGACATCAACGCTGTGTGCAGGCCAGGTGAAGGCCTCCAGTTCACCTGTGAATGCACCACAGGATTCACTGGAGACGGACGCTACTGTCATGGTAACAACACCTCTGCACGCATTCATCTCAGCATGAAACTTTTGAAAGTCCGGAATTTTTCAATGGTGGAAATTGTTGAGTATAGGGCGGTCAGACAATTTAAAATTTTAACCGCAACATTTCAACAGTTAACGGCGATTAATCACATTTTGTAGCGCTTGTTTTGAAAAGCAAAGAAATTGGAAGGCAATCAATGTCGCCGCTCTCCTGTTTGAAACACGGATTTCCCTCTTCCCATGAAACGATCAACTTGTGCCCCAGCATGGATCTTCCGTCTTTGTTGTGATCCCTTCTGTGATGCCTTCCGATTTTTAGGGCATTTTCATTTTCATTCATTAGGCACGATGATATCTTACCGTTCCCCTCCCCCGCTGGTCTGCTTTCACATTAATAACATCGTTCCGTGCCTGATTACACTTGGCGTCTGCACTCAGTCTGATACAGCAGGGGGCAGTATGCACATAGTTGGTTTACATATCCAGCAAGCAGCAGAAAGAAGAAGTAACCATGGCAACCACTCGCAGACTGAGTCCATCCTGCTCACTGTGGATGTTTTTGTCATTTCTGAGACGCCAACAACGACCCTCTTCCTACTTCCACATCGACCATGCAGCTCAGAGGATGAAACATATGACGGTTTTTAAAGCGACAGGAGACGTTTAGAATGACGTCATATTGCGGTCCACTTCCTTGTTTGAGCACGGTGGCGTTCACATTTCCCGCAGACTGTACTAATGAATCGTGCCCGAGACCACCTCTTCAAGCGGACTCAGTACCCAAGTATGGTACGTTTGAGTTCACACTGAACCGGACTTTAGGCTCAAGCGTACTCAGATCCAGGTCCAGGTCTCCACTCTTAGAAAAAGCTCAATGCCTGTCGGTGGACCTTTAAGTGGATTTGCATTCTGTTGCAGCCATTACGACATGTTTCACTGCTGCAGGCCACAGAACTCCGCTGAAGTAAATCTACATCTTTGTCTCCCTGTAAGACCTCGAACACGGTCTCTGAGTGAACACACTTCTCTTCTGGTCTTTCCCTCTGTGTATCATCGATCTCCATATTCACAGATACTGACGAGTGCAGAGAGACTTACAACATCTGCGGGAACAACGCCGTCTGCACCAATCAGCCCGGAACATTCCGCTGCGAGTGCTTGACCGGCTTCGTGTTCGCAAGCGATGGAAGGACCTGCATCGGTAACGTTTATGTGCATGTGTGTGTGTGAGTGTGTGTGTGTTGACAGCTGTGTGGGTGGGCGGAGTGTGTGGTTCCCGTGTGTGTGAGAAGCTTTATTTGAAGAGCCTCTTGTTGGACGTACAGATGTTCTTCAGTCGGCCAAAAGACACAAACAGAAAGTCACTCCAGCGATGACATAATGTTTCTCACTGAAGATGTGACGTTCCACCTCGACTTTTATATAACCTCACGGTGCACGCCGGACTTTAACCTTTGTCTTTAACCATGACCTCCATCTCTGACGTTAGTCCCCTTGTGCCTCTCCCTCTAATATTCACCTTGACCTCCATCTTTGACCTTTTGTCTACAGTCATGACCTTCATCTTCGACCTTGATCTGTCCCTGTGACCTCCAAACTTTCCCGTGTACCCCTGACCTCCATCTTTGACCGTTTGTGTTTTCCCTGGCTTTTATCTTGATTCTTTGACCTCCATCTCCGACCTTGATCTTTCCTCCTGACCTCTGTCTCAAACTTACCTGTGTACCCCTGACCTCCATCTTTGACCTTTTGTCTAATGTCATGACCTTCATCTCTGACTTTAGTCCCCTTGTGCCTCTCCCTCAAGTATTCACCTTGACCTCCATCTTTGACCTTTTCTCTTTTCTCTGGCTTTAATCTTGATTCTTTGACCTGCAGCTCTCCCCTCCTCTCCTCCTTTTAATCATCATTGTAATAATCTCCGTCTGGTCCTGCAGAGCACAGCGGTCCGGTTGATCACTGTCGGAGAGGAAGCCATGACTGTGACGATCCCCAACGAGCTCAGTGCAGCTACACCGGAGGCTCCGCCTACATCTGCTCCTGCCTGCCTGGATTTGTGGGTGACGGTCGGGTGTGTCGGGGTGAGTGTGCAGACTTGGTCAGCTGAGTCTGTGTGTGTGTGTCTGCAGACCTTGGACTGGCACTCTGTGTTCTGACTTATCAGCTCGTCTTCAGTTTCAGATTAATCGGACATGCGTTTTAGTTTTTTAAAGGTCACAAAGTTAGTTTGTTTTAAGCAGCAGAAAAAAGGAAACATTTGATTTCTCTCAGAGCTTCTCACAAACGTTCTTTATCCGCAGCTTGTATGAAAAGTCCAAAATGATGCACTCTCACCTGATGATGCTTTGAATCCTGCAGCCCTGCAGGTATCAGAGAGGAAGAACACTTTAACCTTCAAATGATCAGAACTAGGAGATTTAGATTCTTAATTGGAGGGAATTAATTTTTTCAGCAGGAGCTCAAAGAACACAGCACATATGTACAAGGACAACATCGACAGAGACTGAGCTCAATCAAGAGCTCTTAACCAATGTGGAGGTGTGCAAATGTGAAGTCAAAGTGCAAGAAGAGAAGCTAGAGGGCTAACTGCTGTTAAATAAATGAAACAGGGTTATGAATCTCTCCTTTAAAAGATGATCCGATGGGATTCTCTGAAGCTTCCATCAGATTCAGAGACGAGTAGATTCAATAAAAAATCGACTCCACAACTCCAGCAGTTCCTTCACTTTTTCCACAGTGCAGATTCCCACATTCCTTCGCCTCCTCCATGTTTACTAGCTTTCAGCTTCCTGTCCATTTGCTGTTGACACCACTCCTATTGGTTGTTGTCAATGGTAACGTCATTGAACAGCACAATGTGTAAAGACCTGTGATAATATCAAACATGTTCGACAAACAGACTCTGATCGAGTTTTAAGACCACCTCACACCAAACCAGCAGGATCATGGGAGCGCGCCCTGACTCCAGCAAGACTCTCAAGATTTTATTCTGACTTTATAAATGAGTCTGCGACTTTGAAATCGCTTGAAAAGTCGTCAGAGACAGAGATATTATACTTCTTAGAACCCTGTTAAAAAAGTTTTCTTCCTCGTTTGAAGTTTTGTAAACTTGTTGAAACGTCGATGTTGAATGAACTAAAGGAGCAGCAGAGAGAGACACAGCAGAGGAACAGAGCGTGGTGTGTGTTGTCGAGCTGGACGTCAACCAAACCACGTCGGGACATAAATCTGAAAACAGACTCTCCTCCAGTGCAGAGAGCAGGGAGCGCCTCAGAGACAGGAAATGTTCCACCTGGACAGGAAGTGCAGGACCCTGCCCTTACAGCTGTGCAGCTCATCTCATCAAATGTACACCCCCTCCCCCCCGCCCCTCCTTTATTTTCTGCTTTTCATCCACTCTGGAGTCTGAACTGAAGAATGTTCCTGAAACGGGATCATCTGAGCGGAGGGAACAAACTGTCTGTTGAGATTTGTTTGAGAGGGGGGGGGGCTTACATGTGAGTGCAGAGGGGGGTACTGGGGGGACGGGGACGGGGGGTTCAACTTCTGTAGAGTAGGAGGGGCATCAGGAGGACATTTGCTCTGAATCTGCTTTGAAGTTTATCAACCTGTAACTACTGTCGCTTTAAAGATTTGAAACACGTCTCCTGTCTTTTTTCGAGGTGGTTGCCATGACATGTCTATTGTTGCCGTGGAGACACCGGATGTCACGTCAAATATACAGAAATAATAATTAAAATTTTAAAATAAAGTAATTAGTAATAAAATAAATTTGAACTAAAAATAATAATTTTTCAGGTTTATGTGACGCCTCGATTTGTCCCCTGAATCAACGCTCTCCGTTCGTTCTGATCGTTTTTCTGTCTTTCTTCTTACGTTCAGACGTCGACGAGTGTGAACACGACCGATGCCACCGTGACGCCGCCTGCTCCAACACCGAGGGCTCCTTCAGCTGCCAGTGCCATCCCGGTTACCACGGCGACGGCTTCCAGTGCAGCCCTACATCCACAGGTGGGTGACTGACTGATTCTGTGACGCACCTTTATTTTTATTTAAACGGCACATTAATCTTCTTTCCTCTCTGATAAAGCTGCGGTTAAGGTTTTTCTTTAATGTGAACAGAATGAAACGATGAAGGAGATCAGTGGTGACGTGTTTGAACAGCGTTTGATGTTCAACATGTGCAGAAGCAGAAGCAGCAGCAGCAGCAGCGTGGTCCTCCTCGTTCGTTTACACAGAGCTTCAATAACAGAAGATTTGTGATGTTTTAGTTATGTTTAGACGAATGGAAGCTGTGTAAACTCTGCCCGAGTGTAAATGTTATTCTGCGTAAACAGACCTCACGTTAGACTCAACACACTCACAGACCCATCTGTCCTCCGCGGTTTGTTTCCTTTTTTTAGGACCTTATCTTTAGTTTACTGACGAGATTAAACCTGAAATCAGATGTTTGTCAGATTCATTGTCTTCAGCTGGTGGACGTGGAGTAAAGCGGGTCGTTAGCTTTGCAGCGCGTTCGGGGACTGATCAGCTGCTCTCCCCATTGGTCGGATGAATTTCTGGCGTGTTTGATATTTTGGTCGTACGACTTCAAACTCTCTCACAGTGAGAGCAGAGCCACCAGCGGATTCTAGGACCTCTTTTTTTTTTTTTTGCAACTGTGCAAACTGTCGGGCAGCGTCTAAAATCACCATGGCAACAGCAGGCGTGCCTATTTGATCAGAAGAGAAAAATTCTGATGCTGGATCGCCTAGCGGTGATGTTGTGTGCCCCATGTACGGAAGACGTAGGACTCGTCGCAGTGGCCGTGGGTTCAATTCCGACCTCGGCCCGTTGCTGCATGCCCACCCCCCCCCCCCCCCGCCCTCTCTTTCGCCTCCCAACATTTCCTGTCTCTCTAGGACAGCTTCCTATCAAAACAAAGGCAGCAAAGGACCAATAAATATCTAAAAAAGAAAAAAAGGAAACATATCAGTGAGAGAAATGTTGGCAGGAAATATCTGAGGACCTTCAGCTGACAGGAAACAATTGTTATGATTTAGCTGCTAGTTAGCTAGGTGTCAGAGTTACATGCATGAACGTCGTTGGTGGAAGTGAAAAAGTCATATTTTGTTCTGATAGTCTTATTAAAGTTAAAGAAATGTATTTCTCGCCTTCCTGATCTAAATGGTCTCATGCTGTCTCCTGATTGGCTGACAGCAGGTGCAGTTTCCTGTCTCCTCCTGGTTTGTTGTTGTTGTTGTGCATCTGTGGTTTGGCGTCGTCCCAAACCTTGCAGACTCCTTCAGCTGTTCCAGGTGTCAGAGCTGAGCGTTAATTACAGCTCGCCGCGCCGCTCCAAAGTTTCCTCATATTTTTCTCCTTTTTTTACGACACGTTGGCCTCTGAAAGCCGCAATCTTTGTGTCCCCTGTCATAACTTGTCACAGCGTCTCTGACTGCGAGCTGCTGTGCCTCCTTTTGTCTCTTTGATCCTCAGACCCCCCCCCTATGTTTGTCTGTCGGGGGTCTTCTTTCTGCTCTTTGTGGTTTCCCTCTTGTCTGCTTGTTGGGAGCAGACGTGGCGCTGTGACGACAAACTGCTGACTCACCGTCTGTTATGGCGAGCTCTGCGCTTCGTCTCGCTGATACCCTTGAGGATAAGAGTGTGAGGAGGCTGTGGCCCCTGGATGTGACCGCAGAGATGAAGAGCCTCCTGCTCGTCTTTAAACTGAGCTGCTCTCCTCACACACACACTCACACACACACACGTTTCTCTGCAGCTGCCACGTACCAACATGTGTCTGGGTTCTCATGACACCAGAATTCTTTACGTGGAAATGTTTAGTTGTCCTCCGGCATTGATGTTGACAAAGCTGATATCAGAGGCCCCGCCCCTTTTTGGATATGATTGGTTGAAGAAGTGACATTTTATTTTTCTGCCTTAATTTCAGAGATAGGACAGGAGAGGGGCACCTGTGGCTTAGTGGTTAGTACACACGGCCCATGTGCGGAGGCTGTGGTTCTCCAAGGGGGGCGGGCTTGGGTCCAGGTCCGACTTCTGGCAGTGACATTTGCCACTCTCTCTCTCTCTCCGTCTCTCCCTGATTTCCGACCCGTATCAACTGTCCTACCTTTACAATAAAGGCACAAAACGACTAACGGAGCCGAGGTTTGAACCTACGGCCACTGCAACGAGTCCTACATCTTCCGTACATGGGGTACACGACATCACCGCTAGGCAATCCAGCACCAGAATTTTTTATTTTTTTTAATAGGGGTATGAAACACATCAAATAGGCACGCCTGCTGTTGCCATGGTGATTTCAAACGCTGTCCGACAGTTTGCACAGTTGCAAAAAAAAAAAAAAAAGAGGTCCTAGAATCCGCTGGTGGCTCTGCTCTGACTGTGAGAGAGTTTGAAGTCGTACGACCAAAAAGAAATCCAAAAAAAGAGAGAGGGGGATGACATGCGGGAAAAAGATCGGATTTGAACCTGGGCTGCCCGCTTATAGGACTACAGCCTCCGTACATGGGGCGTGCGCACTAACCACTAGGCTACCGGCACCACTGAAGAAGCAACATCGACGAGCAAGGCGGGGCTCCAAAAGCTTAATTATTTTTAACTGAGAGCGCTAAACAGAAGGTCGCCATCAGACGGAAACCAACAGGACCTTAGAATCTTCAGTCTCAGCATCGTGTGATTTATTTTGTGTCCACAGAGCGAGAGAAGACGCAGTGCGAGCGCCACAGAGAGAGCGTTCAGGCCGCCACCTCCAGCTCCGGGATCTTCTCTTTCTTCCGCCCTCGGCCGGCCGTCGGTCAGTACGTCCCTCAGTGCGACCAGCACGGCGCCTACGAGCCCACGCAGTGTCACACCAGCATCCAACAGTGCTGGTGTGTGGACGCCAACGGCCAGGAGATCCCCAACACCCGTACGGGACCCGGCAGCACGCCGCTGTGTGAGTCCACGTTCTCATCGTCTTTAGAACTGAAAACACCTCATGAGTCGTCACTAACCACCCTGTCCTCCTCCTCTCTCCTGCGCAGGTATCGATCAGGCGGTGACTCCCGCTCCCGTTGGACCGACCCCGCGGCCCGACGTTCACCCCGTCGCCCCGGGAACACACCTGCTGTTCGCTCAGAGCGGGAGGATCGAACACCTGCCGCTGGACGGATACAGCTTTAAGAAAGAGGACGCTAAACCTCTGCTGCACATCCCCGTAAGAACACACACCTTCTTCAGTTTGTCCACAGACGACACAGAAAACGTGATCAGAAACGTCTTGCACATTCAGTTATATATTCTGTTGGTATGACTGTGAGCATCAAGAGGAGGATGTTTGCCCTCCTGCTTTGTCTGGACACGGAGCCAGATGTGTTTACAGGGCGCGATGAGTAGGAGACAAAAATACAGAGAGCGCCGGTGACGTCGACAGCCCCTTTCTGACAAGTTGACAGGTTTTCAACCCAACGTCCTCAGATTCTGACATTACAAAAAAGGAGCTCTAAGGATCTGGACTTTTCTTACAGAGGAAGATGTTTTTAAAAAAGCTGTTACATCCCTTTCCTCTTAAAAGCCAGCAGACAAAAACATCAAAATCTTAGACCCTGCAGGCTGAACCCACTCACACACATCCTCCTGTTAGTCATTAAAGGCTTAATATGCAATTTTTTGATCCAGTAGATGTCGCCCTTGAGCACCAGCATGAAACCAAAACAACTCGCGCTGCATTGTTGTGTTAGCATGCTAATGCTAGCGATCTTTATTATGCTGGTATCTTCACACTGCATGTAAATTTACCTGAAATGAGCGTGATCTAGAAACACAGTTAAGCAGTGAGTACAGTATGTTATTCTTCTTTCTCTAGTCCCTCAATTAAACAACTTTTATTCACGAGGGGAGGAGTCAGCCGGCCGTCCTGGCGATGTAAACAAACTGAAGAAAACTGTGAAAACATCACAGACAGTGGGACTCGGGTGTTACACCCATTGTAGACAGTCATGACTCACAGAGTTATTTTCAGAGGATAGACTTGATTTCTATTATATTTAAGTGTGAAAAATTGCATATTCAGCCTTTAAGACCCCAAAACATTATAGAAAAAAGCTCCCAGATTTTCATTATAACACGATTTCCCTTTAAGGGAAAGATCAAGCTCAAGTCTGAAATGATTTGAAGATGTATATCTAAACTGTTTCTGTCGACCACATTCTTTCCTCCTTTGAGTGGATATGACACTCAGTCCAACAGTGACAGCGTTTGTCCTGAGTGTAGTTAAATCACTGTGAAACAATCCTCTACTTGTTGTGTCTTTCTCTTCTCTGTAACTGAGCTCAGAAGTCATCACTCAGTATGCAGCGTTCACACAAAGATCTGCGTCAGTTTCGGCGTCTTGGAGCCCCCAACGACTTTGTACAAAAGACTCTTTTTGAATCGTCTCCAGATGAATGAAAGCGTCTCTGTCTCTTCCTGTGTTTTCTTCTCAGGACCGCGTGGTGATCGCTGTGGCCTACGACTGCGTGGACAAGATGGTCTACTGGACCGACATCACCGGGCCGGCCATCAGCAGGGCCAGAATGAGCGGAGGGGACATCAGCCACGTCATCACTACAGGTACAAAGCCCAAAACAGGACTCCAGAAAAAGACACCAGAAACAAGACAGTAGTCTTCAACTGAACACCTAACAAGACTTTTTTCTGGTCGCAGTGGCAGCGACTTGTCAATCTCAGGTAGCCCCGCCCTAACCCCGCCCCTCTTTCTGGTCTCTTTGACTCTAAATGGGAACATAATTTACTATCTCAAGGCCACTACTGCCACACGAATTAATCTGTAGTTTTTTAGTTTTACCACTGAAGTCGCCCCCTGCTGGACTTTTATAATGTTTCTGAAAAATGCATTTGACAGTTTTGAGTTTGGGGGCAAAGTCTTGATGGGCTGACTTCATAACTACCTGCTTGGTAGCTTGGCAACAAGGTTAGAAGAGTAATGGCATCATTGATTTGAGATCAATTTAAAGAGTTTCAGGTGATTATTTGAGGTTCTGATTGAAGATACCTCTTCAGAGCTCAGAAATCAGCTGATTTAAGTTTCAGGGAATGACTTAGGGAACATATAATTGATGTTTCTTTGTTGTTTTTTTGACTGAACGTTACAGAAAAGTCCTCAAAGGTTTATGCAAAAGTGCACAAAGTATAGAGGGATGGCCTAGCAGTTAGTCCACATCCCATATAGGCAATCAGTAGTCCAGACGGCCCAGGTTTAAGTTCTACCAGTGGCTCCTTTCCTTCATGTCATTCCCTAATCTTTCTCCCAGTCCTACTGTATCTTACTACTACTATGCACTGTCCTTTCAAAATAAAGGTGTAAAGCCCAGACATTTTTTTTTAAATGAAATAAGAGCATGGATTATCAAAGACGCCCTACGTGGGATGGGCAGACATGATTTATCAAGAGTCCTTCCCTTTGCTTGAAATCCGACGTGTGTCTCTCCTGTCAACCCTCAGAGCTGCAGAGTCCTGAAGGCATCGCCATCGACCACGTGGCTCGTCTCCTCTTCTGGACCGACTCCATGCGAGACACTGTGGAGGTTTCCAAATTGGACGGCAGCCAGCGGCGAGTCCTGTTCGACACAGATCTGATCAACCCCCGAGCCATCGTCACCAACCCAGCGTACGGGTAAGTGTTCACCGTCAGGTGTCTGACTCACACAGCAGCAGGTAATGGTCTCAGCTGATTGGTCTAACTGGTTTTTATCCTTATGCTGCAGCCGCATCTTCTGGGCAGACTGGAACAGAGACGGGCCTAAGATTGAGATGTCGAACATGGATGGAACAGATAGGACCGTCCTTGTGAAAGACGACCTGGGGCTTCCAAACGGTCTGACCTTTGACATAGAGAACCAACAGCTGTGCTGGGCTGATGCAGGTGAGACACCTTGGACCACATAAACCACCACGCAGTATCATTTAAGTCTCGCTACTGGAAATGATCCTGTTGTTGTTGGTCCAGGTTTTTATCATGAGTGTCTTACTGTTGGTTAATGATTACTTGGTTGTTTGCTTTGTTGGATGGTTGGTTGATTAGTTAGTGGGTTGGGTGGTCAGATGATTGGTTAATTGATTGGTTGGTTGGTTGATTTGTTGATTACTTGGTTGGTTGATTGGTTAGTGGGTTGGGTGGTCAGATGATTGATTGATTGGTTGGTTGGTTGATCTCCAGGTACTCGTAAGGTGGAGTGTATGGATCCTCACCGCCAGCTGAGGAGGCAGGTCGTTGAAGGGATTCAGTATCCATTCGGTCTCGTCTCGTTTGGAAAGAACCTTTACTACACCGACTGGAGGAGGTAAGACCCAAACAAACAGAAACACTCATCATCAACAAACTCAACCGATGATTGTGATGATGTTTAGCTTTAAGCTGAATTTATTCCCAAAAAAGGCTCCCACTCTACACCCTAGGACTACAATAAAACGTCTGTCCGTTAACAGCCTCACAGTCTGAGAGGACTCTAAACAAACCGCCTGCTGGTGCTCTGTGCTCTTGTGTTTGCCTGAAACTGTCACATAAAAGTTTAACAGCGGTGTTATTTTGACGATCCCTGTGAGCTTTCTGGTAAACGTTCTTTGTGGTGTTTTGTTTCAGGGAGGCGGTGGTCGCTGTGGACAGTCAGGCAGAGAAGGAGACAGAAGAGTTCCTGCCTCAGAAACGCTCCCGACTGTACGGCATCACCACGACACCCACACAGTGTCCACAAGGTACACTTCAATCTGAGCAACGGATCAACAATATTTGGATTCTAGACTCTTTGCACAAACATGTTTAAGGTTTTATTGAGTAAAGATAACTAAAGCTGAAGTAACCGTGGGCTGTAGGAAGCTCATAGGATTGTCAGTCAAAGCTGATTTGACTGAAGAATGTGTTGCTTTGAGTATTTATTTCTTTTTTTTCCCAGTTAAATATTTGTCAAACTTGTCCCTCAGCATACCTGGGGTAATTTTTTTTTTACCTGTAGCACTGTCAGCTGAATATGAAGGGTAATATACACGTTGTTCATATATAGCACCTTTAAAAATTAAGTGATTTTACAAACAAAGCAAAAACAGGATAGGAAACAAAACAAATACAAACATGGCCGTCACAGTGAAACAAAACCAAGCCACAAGCTCCAGTGTTCAAAAATGAAGCCAATGCTAAAGGGCAAAATCCTGCAGTCAGTCGAGTGTCCACTTTAAAGTCAAGATGCCGCTAAATGTGAATAAGCGATAGAGCTGGGTATTGTCCACAACTGCACAATTCAATTTGATATTGATCAATATGCTTTAATATCGATTTAATAATACATAAAGATGACAGGAATACCCAGATAACTCCTCACAGGACCTTCTGGTATTTGTTAAATAATTAAGTGTACATTGTTTGTAAAGGTTTATAATTGACTCAAAAATGTATTTTTTCATTGCATTATTCTTTAATAAACAAAGAATAAAACATTAAAGTACAGTATGATCTAACATGCACAATTGCGCCTGAGCTGAATTCACAGCGCCCCCAGTGGAGAAGGGCGTCATTACAACAACAAAAAATCGATCTCAGGATTTCCCTGAAACGATTTTGAATTGGGAAAACTATAATTGCAATGCGTTGATGAATCGATATTTTTAAGCAGCCCTAGTAAGTGACTCTGATGCAGGTTAAAAGATGTCTGCAGGGACAATATTTTAATGTTTCTGTATCTGAGTCCATGTGTTTATGTTTTCTAAATGTTTTATGTTGCTGGCTGCAAAACTAATTTCTCCTCGGGGACAATGATTTTAAATCGACATTGACAAACTGAAAAATCCAAACATTGAATCGTTTACAAAGAAATAAGATCGGGACCCAGATCAGCTCTGTGGAGTCATCAGAGCTGTGTAATGCACTCAGTGACCGCAGTAATTGATTCCAGGCGCATATACCATGTTGGATGGATATAAGCGTGGGAACTGCAGGAAGAGTGACCTCAGGGGAGCCAGCTGTGGATAACGAGGCTCACATCTGGCTCGGAGCCCCGAACTTTACAGCAGACGGTCTGAGTCCACCTGCTGGTTCCTGATGATGGACGGGCCGTCCTGTCCCTGAATCTGCAGCCTGGAACTCAATGTTTCTGTTTGACTTGGCAACATGTTTAAAAACCATCTTTGAGTTTGTGTTTCTAAACATTTTAGAAGCAGCAGCCTGATCTGATAATGAACACATTACAGCAGATGATGTGGGGGAGGGGCGTTTTCAGTCTCTGATTGTATCTGAAACTAAAACCTTTTATCCCCAGAGTCTGCAGAAGTTTAAAAGCTGCTGTTTAACTCTTCTCCAGCCCAGACTCTGGGTCCAATGTCTTTGAGCTCTGATGAGTTTTCATGAAGTGAAAAAGCTCCACAGTCTGAGCCACATTATATCAGACTACTAAATAATATGTAAAGATTAATCAGATTTAAAGTACAGTAAGGTACTTAAAGTGAAAGTAGAGTTACTTGCTTAAAAAGGTAGTGTTGTAGTACTTGGAATCGGTCTTGGCCTCGAGAACACTTTTTGAAGGTCTCATCTTGTAATTGAAAGCATTCTTACTCGGTCTTGTCTCGGTCTCAGACTCGGCGGACTCCAGATTCAAGACCATCACCATTCCATTTTCTTTTACAAATCTAAATTATGATGTAGCATCATGCCTCCTCTCCACATAGTTGTTGACATCAAGTCACAGTTAATCGGTTTATTTTGGGTTCCTAGCGCTGAGGTATCTTTAAGAGCGAATATTTGTAAGTTTTGTTTTAACAATGTGAATGGACTCAGTCCACACAGTTGGTTGTACAATGTAACGCCAATATGTTCTCGTGATAATATCCTGTTCTCTTCTCTCCTGTCAGCTTATAACTACTGCTCCAACAATGGCGGTTGTTCTCACCTGTGTCTGCCGCGGCTCGGTGGCTTTACCTGCCGCTGCCCAGACGGCTCTGCTGGCAGCTGTGAAGAGAGAAATCTGTGAGGACTGAGGACAACGAGAACGCTCCAACTGCTGAGAGAGGACAAGAACAAAACACACTCAACGGAATTCATGTGTTTTCTAATTTTCTTACTTGAACTACGAGTTTAGAGTTTTACGAGTTTTTGGCACCTGAAAAGCTTTTCAGAACTCACTGCATTAATGGGATCAAATTCTGGTTCAACAAGGGAGATGAGCTACGCTCATCCTGTTAATGTTAAATTTATATAGTTTATAATAATAATAATGACACTCATACAGGGATATCTTGACAGCTAATAATGATTTCTGAAAAGTTACCAAATATTGAACTTCATATTTTGTTTCAATGTTTTTTTTTTAAGTGAAACTTGTTACTTTTTCTCAGTTTGGTCTGAAACATAATTTGCGAAAAACAATCAGAATTTTAACAATCGTCAACTACAATCAACAACTGTTATCAAATGCCTGTGGCAAAGGTTAAAGGAGGGTCTTAAAAACCCTTTTCATGCCTATAATGATAACTCAGGTCATTTTAAACTTGGGCCCAGGTTTAGAAATAAGGGACAACGACTTTCTGAGACATCCATTTAGACCATCAGACTCATAAAAAACTTTTTTTTTCTTGTTATCTGCCTGTAGATCAAATACAATCATATCAACTCAAACGCTTTCTTGTTGCAAATTTAAAGGCAGGGTTGGTAATGTCCTCCAAATAATCCTTCTAAGATTTTGGTTGAAACTGTCTTTAGGTCCTGACAGAAATTAATAACTCATGTTCTGAAAAAGGGAAAAAATAAAATCTGTCTTCTGTAGCAGTTGTGGCCTGTAAAAACTTCCACCAATGTCTGTCATGAGGTACCAATCTGATGAACCAATCAGGCGCCTCCCTGTCTCCCTTCTCGTTCTCTACCTCTTGCTGTCACTAGCCCACAGTCAAAGCATGAGCTGAGGTCCGCTTCTGGAGCAACGGTGCTCGTGCATGTGGCTTTTGAGGGAGCACAGCGGGGAGGGGGTGGGTGCAGACGGAGCACTGAGAGAATGCTAGTTTCAAAATCATGCTAGTTTTAGAAAATTACCAACCCTGCCTTTAACTCAACAACTGCTCAATGTGTTTAAGAGTTATAGAAGCCAAATCATTTGGAAAACGTTCCAAAAAATGCATAATTTTTGAGTTAGTCGAGATATATTTTGCACCACGTACGAAAATCTTTAGGAAGAATTTACAAAAACATTTGAAACTTTTTTAAATCTGTGAGTAATATAAACGTATTGACTGAATTTTAGAACACATTCACAAATAATCGTGAGCCAAAGTTTTTTTTGGTAACACTTTTGTTTTCATAATTTTTTATGAAAACGTTTGCTGATCTCTTTTTAAACTGTTGACATACTAGCCTGAAAACAAAGTTTATTTGAAAAAGACACCAGGACAGTGAAAATATCAACGCTTAGTCCGACAAGAAGAGTTAACTTCTTGGTAGAGTAGAATTTATATTACGTACAAAGTACAGACTTCAAAAGTTTGTAAGGTCTGTATGGAGTGGTTTGTATAATGAAACTGTTACTTCTTTTAAAAAAAATTTTTTTTTAACACGTTAACAAGAATAACTTGGTTTACAAAGAAATACAGGGACGTATCTTTTGTTTATCTGGTTTTAAAGTCAAAATGTGAAAACCACTTACTGTTTGATTTGTGATGAGGTGATTAACAGCCAAACCAAAGATTACTGAAGCTACATAAGGGCTGAAATAAATGTATAATCAGACTATATTTAACTTTTAAGGATATCTTATAAATGAAGTTTTTTAATCTGAATTTATTGTTCTTGCAATCCGTTACGATACAGTTTGATTTGGCGTGCTTGCTTCCGAGTATTTTGGCAGTTTGACCACTAACAGAACCACTACGAACCAGTGACTGATCCTGGTCGTGTTTAAGAGATAAATAAGGGCTAAAGATAAGATTTATTCATTTGTTCTAGCGTTGACTGTGTATTTTTTATATAAACTTGTAAATAATTACCTTCTATGCAGATGATTCTCTGATATCTTAATTGTGCTAATGTTAGCCTGTGAACTACCTGATGATGGGTATTGTGAAGGTGTGTGCTGGTCAAGGTTTACGTTTGATGGCTTGAAGCACCAGTTTTTACTTTCATGTAAACATTCTTTTTACAATGAAGACTCCTCCAATATAAAGAACGGAAAACAGGCGGAAACAACTTTCCAATCCTCAGATATAAAAGTCTGGAGCTGCAAATGTCAAAATGGATCAATTTAAACAAAAAAATGTATTTTTTTGAAAACAGACACTCCATCTTCTTTTCATAAAAACAAATGAATATTAGAAGAATTGTAAATTAATTTGCATTGAGGGAGGAGCTAATGCTACAAATATCAAAGTCAGTCAAGACAAACAAATGAGATGTTCAGTTCAAAACAGTCAAGTCAGCAAAACGACTGTTGGAGAGAAAATCTGAAAATAGGGTCGTCAGGTTAGCAGAAGTTTAGACCTCGATACTCTTCTAAGAAAAATCAAACAATATTAACACCCGTTTGGATACCACGGCAAGAAAAGATTAAGTCCTAGGCACCCAAAATTGGTTAACTTCTTGTTGTAATTACCAAACATTGCGAGCAAATGCTTTCAAAGTGCCTAAATTGCACACATACGATAAGAACACACATTTTGCAAGTTTGTGTGGATCCATTCCTCTCCTACACAGTTGTTTTTTCTACTCTTCTAATGATAACTGAAATAACAGAATCATCCTAAAACATGAGGTATTGAAAAGTATCGCAGTATCACGTTACCGGAAAAATGCCTGCAATTACCGCTCATCGCCACAGGTGGTGCCAGAGAGTATAAAACATGTATTTTGAAATTCTTACTTAAATGTCTCATAGGTATTAAAAGTGTTTACATGACAGATGCATGACTGCGCTAAGAGGTTTGTAGGTAGAGTGAAGAACAGGTAGGTCGGCATAACATTGGCAGACTCAGCTCAGGTTTTTTTTGGTGACAAAACCTCAGAAGGGAGGACACTGATCAGTCCAACAGGGCTGCACAACAGCAACACATCACTGACTGTGAAAAGAGGTTGATCAATAACTTTTTATTGTATAGTGCCATAATACATAACTGAGAGAGAGCCTTGTCCCTAGCTAATGTAGTGGCTCTAAGTTATAAAAAGAAAAGCTGTTCTTATTGCATCTCTGCAGACTGGTCTCATCATGTAAGGTCTGTGAACATGAAGTACTGTATGTCTGTACTGACCATCAGCTAAAGAAGGAACATAAACAAACTGTACAGCCTCAATAAAACTTTTTTTTTTAAATATATAAAATCTGTTTTGGTGTGTTAAGGCAAAATAACACTTTCCTTCCTCAAGTACAGAAGTGCATTGCTTTCACATGAGAAAATAGAAACCTTCTATTTTGGGGATTAAATGAGAAAGTCTTATGGGGGGGAAATGTATGTAAAAAACACACACTTTCTTGTTCTGACACGAGAGGACTATAAATAAATGAGTGCATTCATTGTCCCCTTACCTTAACTTTGACCATAACCTATTTCAATCCAGTAGATAGAGTCAGAAATCAGGGAGAGAGAGCGAGAGTGGGGAATGACATGCGGGAAAGACGCCACAGGTCGGTTTCAAACCTGGGCCGCCCACTCTGAGGGGCCCTAAACCTTTCATTTCAATCCTTTACCTAATGCTAACCTGGACTTTAAGGCCATGTCTGACATCTAAACAGACCATAGAAGTGAGGAGCCAAAAATGTCCCCACTATAAAGGGCTAAAACTAACACTGGTCCTCACAAAGATATATTAACAAGTACAAAGTGACACACACACTCACACATATAGTTACGTGTACTTCTGATTTAGAGTAAATTCTTTTTTGTTCCACCTTCTGAGGACTTGGTGCCAGATTATTTTATTCTTTATGAATGTCATTCAGATAAGACTTTATTTATTTTAATACAAATAACAATAATGAAGTATTTTGATCATTTCAAGAGCCACAGTCTGTTTGAGGCTCCCAAGTGATAAAACAGTCAAAACGTTGCTTCTGCTGCCCTCTAGTGGTTAAACTGTTCACACACTATAAAGTAGTACAGCTTTTAACAGTCAAATATGAAATCTGCAGAAAAACTCAAGATGATTATAAGACATTTAACATGAAATCAATTGTATAGTTTTGTTTCAGATGTTTTCTTTACGTTTATCCAACAGTGAATCAGGCCGGGTCAAATACAGATCATTTGTTAAATGAGATTTTATTTGATTGATCAGAGCACAGAACTCCCCCACTGAGTTCATCTCTCGAGCTAATACACAAAGAAGACGTGCACAGATAAGGTGTGAAATGTTAAAGCTGTCCAGAAGGAGAATCAAGCAGATTGTAATCATTTAAAGCCTGAGTCTTTTTAAAGTAAATCCACGTCTCAGTACGAGTCCCGATGTCATCTCCAACACGTGTACACACATAAAGCATTCACAGTCTGCAGCTGGATTAAGTCTGACTCTGAAGCCTCCGATCCGTCTGAAATGTGGACCGGGCCGGTTCTTCAACTCCTAGAACTCGGATCAGGACCAGCGGACCAACACCTTGTCTCCGGCCTCGATGGAGTAAAACTGCAGCGACTTCAGGTCGTTGCCGATCTCAAACTCTGTCCCCTCCTTCTACAAAAAAAGGAGCTTCACTTCAGTACAATTATTCCCTTCATTATGAACTTAAAAGCAGGGTTGGTAATTTTCTGAAAACTAGCCTGATTTTGAAAGTAGCATTCCCCTCTGTGCGCCGTCTGCACCCCATCCCCTCTGTGCTCCCTATTCATTTCTGTCAGGACTTTAAAGGCTTTATATGTGATTTTTCACACTTAAATATAAATCAAGTATCTCCTCTGAAAATAACTCTGTGAGTCATGACTGTCTACAATGGGTGTAACACCCGAGTCCCACTGTCTGTGATGTTTTCAGAGTCCTATCTTCAGTTTGTTTACATCGTCGGGACGGCCGGCTGACTCCTCCCCTCGAGTATAAAAGTTGTTTAATTGAGGGACTAGAGAAAAGAAGAATAACATACTGTACTCACTGCTTAACTGTGTTTCTAGATCACGCTCATTTCAGGTAAATTTACATGCAGTGTGAAGATACCAGCATAATAAAGATCGCTAGCATTAGCATGCTAACACAACAATGCAGCGCGAGTTGTTTTGGTTTCATGCTGGTGCTCAAGGGCGACATCTGCTGGATCAAAAAATCGCCTATTAAGCCTTTAAGACAATTTCAAACAAAATCTTAAAAACAGTATCTGGAGAAAATCACCAACCCTGCCTTGAAGGTCACAATATTCATCATTAACAAGTCGCCTATTAGCATGCTAATTGGTAGCATACATAGTCATTATTATTCCCTGTTTAGACACTCATCAGTTCATTTATCTGCAGTGGAGAGACCTTCGACACTCTGTTACCTTTGGGCTGGTGTAGGTGAGCTTCAGATCTACCGCGGGAACCTTCAGCAGCCTGTACAGGAGCCCCTTCACCTTCTGGATCACCATGGAGGCTGCACGACGGAACACAAAGAGACATCAGGAAACTCTTAGCACACAAAGGCAGACGTTTGTGTTTGACTTGCTTGTGCAAATATATAAAATACATTCAAACACGATAGCATCATTTAAAAAACAGAAACAAACGAGGCACCGGGTAGTTTAATTAAATACTGGAGCAGTGACGGTGATCCGGTTTTCAAAGAGGTGATTTGAGTGAGTTCCATGGAAATTAATATTTTTTTATGAATGAATATTTCAGATTTTGGTCACAAGAGTTAAAACAAAATGTCTGAGACTGAGGCTGGTCTGAGCATGTTGGCTCCTTCAAACGGGGGTTTCTTCCGGTGGATCTTGTTTTGCTTTTCTTTACCTATTAGTGATTTCGGATCCAGCACACACTGAGGGAAGTGTTTGTCTGATTTTTCATCCAGTGAATCACAGCACAGCTTCTTTAAATATAGAAGACGCTGTGATTTTTCGTCTCTGTCGTTTTTTACCTGGAAGTTTCTTCTCGATCGGCTTCCGCTCGGCGTCATCAGGGAACACAAACACGACCTCTGTTGAAGAGAGACGAGAACAATATCAGCTCTCAGATTAAATCACATTAACTCCTGATGTTTCACTCATACGCTGCAGCTATAAGCGACCTGAATCTGATCCTTTGTGACTCAGATCTGATTTTTTTAGATAGGTCACACAGAATCTGATCTTTTCACAGAGAAGATTTGGGCCACTGTTACGGCCGCAGCCACTCCCCCTCCTCTGTGTGTGCGTTAATGTCTCTCTTTATGGTCTGTTTATTATTACCTTTATTAATTAGCCAATCAGAGAGCAGCAAAAAAAAAAGGGAGGTGGGGCTTACTTAACAGCTGATTCTTTAGGGCAAATGCCTCCTGCTTCTTCAGCTCGCCTTCTTCTGGAGCTCCGTACTCTGAAAAACAGGACAAGATGTCTTCATTATAAATGATCCTCATCCTTAACGTCACATCTAAATAATAACATTTTAACAAAAATAATAAAATTATTTATTTATCTTAAGGCACAAAAACCGTCAGTAAACTTCATCTTCAATAAACGATGAGGGAGGATTTCTAAAAATGTCAGCTAGTTGGTGTTCTAAAGGGCCATCAGTACCGTTTAAAATCCAATAGTTTGCTGTAGTTACCCAAAGCTGCCACTAGAGGTCAGTACAGAGTCTGTTTGTGTGTGTGCGTGACTCACTGTCGATGAGGCTCAGGTAACGAGGGTGCTGACAGGTGAACGTGCTGTCCGGCTGAAGGCCCCCCCCTGCCTTCAACCACTCCTCCCCGAACATCTTCAGGTAATCAAGCTCCGCCCCCCTCCTCTCATCGGGGTGGATCTGATGGAAACCATGGAAACAGATCAGTATAGTATAATATCGGCGTCCCAGTCTGTGAATTACACACACACACACACACACGCGCACGCACACGCACACGCACGCACACGCACACACACGCACACACACACACCACCCCCCCTGGATGTTCAGCTCACCTCGCAGCGGTTGAGGACGACCAGTCTTCCCAGTTTGGCGATCATCAGCTGAGTTGCCGTTCGGGGGTTTCCATCTTTGCTCGCCAGGCGGTTCCCGAGACACGAAAACTTGACCAGACTGGGCAACTTGGCGAACTCGTCCACCACCCGCCACTGAGAGACAAATTAAAACTTGTGTGGTTAGAAACCCAACAGTTCTATGATGTCACCTCATCAATAAATAAAAACCCACACTGACCTCGGCGATGTTGTTGTGGTCGAGGTAAAGATTCTTTAGAGCGGGGAACATGGCGGTCAGAGATCCTACAGACGGAAAAAAGAACACCAGGTGGATTTTAACACCTCAAAGTTACCTGTCTGAGTATTTAACACATTTCTGTGATGGTTAAATGTCTAATTGTTGTTTTTTTTACCGGGAGCGGCGTCGTCAAACCGAAGGTCGGTCAGGGTCAGACCGGTCCTCGACAAGTTCAGCTCCTCTAATCTGACGCCACACAAGACGACAGAGTTTATACTTACAGGAGCTTCAGTGTGTGTGACAGTTACTTTAATCATAATAAATACTTTATTAGAGTGTGTGTGTGTTTGTGTGTGCATGTCTCACTGTGTGTGTGTGTGTGTGTGTTGTACCTGGGCAGAGCAGCTATTTTGAGCACGCTGTCCTGGATTAAAGTGTTTCCTGACAAACTGAGAGTGTTCAGCGTCTGCAGGACTCCCTCCGGCCTTTAAAAAGATCACACACACACACACATCAGACTCACACACATCAGACTCACACACATCAGACACACACACACACCACACACACACACACACATCAGACACACCACACACATCAGACACACACACATCAGACACACACACACACCACACACACACATCAGACACACCACACACATCAGACACACACACACACACACACATCAGACTCACACACATCAGTCAGACAGACACACACACACACACACACACACACACACACACACACACACACACACACACACACACACACACACACACACACACACACACACACACACACACACACACACACACACACACACACACACACACACACACACACACACACACACACACACACACACACACACACACACACACACACACACACACACACACACACACCGCTTACCTCTGCAGCTCTGTGATGTCGTTCTCTTCCACGCTCAGAACCTCCAGCTGTGGCCACATGGGGGCGCACTCCAGGATCTGACCGCAGACCAGCAGAGAGACGGGTTAACAAAATAAAACACATGGATGACTTTTATTTTGACAGCTGAAAAATGATTCTAGTATCTTTAGTAGTATCTGTAGTTCGTTGAGAAGCTGAGCAGGTGATCACAGACTGATGTCGTGTGAGGCGTACCTGAGGCCAGGTGAGGTCACAGCTGTTGAGGGCGAGCGTTTTCAGTTTGAGGAACGCCCCGCTGTGAGAGGACGGCTCAGAGAGCAACCGCAGTCTGTTAGAGCTAAAATATCAACATGAAACAAAACTTTCAGTGGACGAGGAGCGAGGACATGAACGCTCACACACACAGGTGATCAGAGGTGTACCTGAGCTGTAGTCCTTCCAGCTGATCCAGCTGCTGGGTGATGGACGACACGTCCTCCCAGCAGGACATCAGAGTCTTAGACAGATCCAACCACTGCACCTCTGAGTTGTGCTGTTAAAGAGTCACACAACGATCTGACAACAATCAGATCGTCAACATCGTCCAGAATCCACACGATGTGAACCTGACGTTAAAAAACACAAATTCAGATCGTGTATCTCCGAATCAGAAAACAGAAAGTGTCAGTTTCATAAGTCGCGATGAGTCTGTAAAAAGGATACGTGGTGTTTTTTTCCGGATTTCTCCGCCCGGTCCCGACCCGTTGACTTCACAGCCGCACAGCAACACAGACGTCAGCATCTCATGACTGTTAAGACAGACACAGAGGGGAGGTGGAATCCTCTGGAGAGAATACATACTCACTCCCTGA